>NC_134881.1:2626627-2661627 GCF_041734735.1 Babylonia areolata | reverse complement strand
CAATGTTAAAAGAAAGAAGGCAACCTGAGCAATACTGACCACTATATGCTTTTCTCATAGAACTAGGAGATCTTAATGCTAGTACAAACACGGACACTATTTTTCTCCTGTAACTTTCTACTGATTTGTTGCACGCCTCTTCTTTTGAATAAATACAAGGCTTACTGTTGGTTTTGTAATTACCATTACTGTTTTTTTACGACAAGTTACACAGACGTTTACACTAAAAATAGACACTTATAGACGCGTATAATGTATGGGCGTAGCATGCTCCTATATGAGTGCGAAGGACTGTTGTATGCCATTTTTTTCGTTTCAAAACTCTCCAGTATCTTCTCAGTTTTGTTTGTCAAGAAATGGTTGGAAAGTGGCAGTATGTGAATGTGTGTGTGTGTGTGTGTGTGTGTGTGTGTGTGTGTGTGTGTGTGTGTGTGTGTGTGTGTGTGTGTGTGTGTGCGAGAGAGAGAGAGAGAGAGAGAGAGAGAGAGAGAGAAAGGAAGTGAGTGTGTGTGTGTGTGTGTGTGTGTGTGTGTCAGAGAGAGAGAGAGAGAGAGAGAGAGAGAGAGGGGGGGGGAGAAAGGAAGTAAGTGAATGAGTGTGTGTGTGTGTGTGTGTGTGTGTGTGTGTGTGTGTGTGTGTGTGTGTGTGTGTGTGTGTGTGCGTACACATAAATAAATCAAAACACTTATCACTGATGCTCTTCCCACAGTTGCGATGAAAGCCTTTAAAGAATCAATTTATGAGTATAAGTTAGTGTTCTCTGACAGGCGACATAATAAATTTCTCTTTATTGACGTGGTTTTGTTTTTTGTTTTGTTTGTTTCAGAGGGATCTTTTTTGAGATTACAAAAGTATTTAGTATTATGTTCACCCATCTTCAAACAGTTTCATTCTAGACCTTACTTGTGCTTGTGCCCGTTTTACTTCCTTTAATTACTCGAACTCTAGTTTTTGCTTTAGCTGCATGAGATTGACTGTGTGTGTGTGTTTGTTGGATCACCGATGATTTCTTTATCTGTTTCTAAAATTTGTAAATACGTTCTGTGAAAAAAAAGAAGAAAAAATACAGAAAATATATAGAAATATCTTATTTCAACTTTACACTTTTAGAAATGAAGTAAAAGTATATCAAGCAAATCATTCAATTTACAAGAACTCTTATTCTTTGAAAAAATTGTTATTGAATTCCCAATAACCTGGGCCACGCAGAAATTCACTTACATTAAGCTGGATCACCACTGCCTTGGCATCGGATTTGGGAACAGTTCATTGTTAACACAGTGATATAACATGCTATTTGACAAAAGACAGTGATCAAGGCGACGGGATATGAATGAATTTGTCCTGCTCCAAGAATAATCATATTCATTAGTATAGACCATTCACCAAGTGTTTCTGTTTATTAAGTTATTTAAATCTTGTACTTCTATGTCACAATGTGCTCGACCTGGTACATTATCCAGTTTGGTATAAAAACAACACCAGCTGAAGTCTTCAAGGAGGATGAAATTGTTGTCAGATAACTCGTTGTATTCATCGTGCAGTTTTTTTTTTTTTTTTTTTTTTTTAAAGAAATGTAATGTTAATCTGACGGTGCATGTTCAAATGCTTCAGCATCTGTTTGCTTGATGTTTATGGACGAGATACGAGTAAGGCGGTACAGTCAGCACACGAGGGTAATAGTTTGAACGTTTTAACTCTCTCCATACGAACGGCGAAAGAGACGACGTTAACAGCGTTTCACCCCAATTACCACCATCAAATTATTGCAAGCGGAAGGCTCTTATACTGAAGAGGTGAATGTTGACAAAGAATGCCACAATTTTGACGACAGAAGCTAAAGGTTGGGTCATTCAGACACCCACTGGACATCCGAGGTGTCTATGTAGAGGAGAAGAGAGGACTGGCCGTACTGAGTGAGTTAAAGGCAGACAGCTTATTTCTCTGCTTCCAGCAGCTGGATGACAGAAAGAGGGGCACAAAGCCAAGACACTGGACAGGCTTACAATACTTTAGGTTACAGCTGTAGTATACTACCCTGTCTTCCTACACACCTCTCGGTCACGTTTTCACATACGTTTGAACAGTGAATCAGAACACTCATGTCTCCCCCCTTACCTCTTCTCCAGTCACCGTCATTTTAAAACTCACATGCACGCCTACACATAGGTGTTGGGCTTCAAACTCAGAATTAAGGTTCGATTTACGCATGTCGAAAAGAGATGGACAGATGTTCAAACATTCGAGATGACACAGAATGGTTGAACATCCTCTGCATCTCCCTGTGTCAGTGCTGATCAGCAGGAGTTCATCGAGGGTCTGTCTTACAGTCTTTGTCCCGAGAGACAGGCAACAGCATATGTGGGTCAAAAGATGCTCCGATCAGCTCGGTGTCGGTCTATATCGGAGTTATCAAACCAGGTGGAAGCGGTGTCATATTGTTATTCGTTAAATGGAACCAACTGAAGAATATCCTAGCACGCTTCGCAAAATAATAATTTTCCCGGGCATTCCCTGCGATATGGCCGAGTTCGTCTTGACAGTAACAACGAAACCTTGCGGTTGTTCGGTTAATTCGTACAGCTCGTGGTCCATTCCATTCCATTCATTCTCCTGCCCGGGATGGGCGTAGAGGAGACATGAGGGACGATTCCGTAGTCAGACGACGCCATCCGGTTCTATCTTCTGCCTGTCGTATCAGCGTAGCGCTATCCATATTGGTCAATGACCACAGCTCGTGGTCACAGTTGACCAAATCTATTTTTCCTTAAAGGAGTAACCTGTTCAAGTAGGTAACGGCTGAACTAATTGTATTGCCTAGCAGCCGGTTCAGTTTCATTTTTGTTAAATATTATTACTTCGCCTGTTTGCTCGCAATTCCTCGAAATGTATGCTTTCAAAATACAGGTGGAGGACCACTTAACATGTCAGTAAGGCATTTATCTTCACATATAGCCAGTTTGTGTGTCTGTGGTTCACGGCCTGTTATCAGGCTGGCGCGCGATGGACGTGATGCAAGCACGTGCGCACAGGGTAATATGGCGTGGACCACAGAACGTGGTAATATGGCGTGGACCACAGAACATGGTAATATGGCGTGGACCACAGAACATGGTAATATGGCGTGGACCACAGAACAGCGCACAGGGTAATATGGCGTGGACCACAGAACAGGGTAATATGGCGTGGACCACAGAACAGCACGCTTGGTAATATGGCGTGGACCACAGAACAGCACACAGGGTAATATGGCGTAGACCACAGAACAGGGTAATATGGCGTGGACCACAGAACAGCACACAGGGTAATATGGCGTAGACCACAGAACAGGGTAACATGGCGTGGACCACAGAACAGCACACAGGGTAATATGGCGTAGACCACAGAACAGGGTAATATGGCGTGGACCACAGAACAGGGTAATATGGCGTGGACCACAGAACAGTACGCTTGGTAATATGGCGTGGACCACAGAACAGCACGCTTGGTAATATGGCGTGGACCACAGAACAGCACGCTGGGTAATTTGGCGTGGACCACAGAACAGGGTAATATGGCGTGGACCACAGAACAGGGTAATATGGCGTGGACGATAGAACAGCAGCCTGGGTAATGCGACATACACAGTTAATATGGCGTGGACTGCAGATCTGCACACAGGATGAAATGGCGTGGTCTAGATACCAGCACGCATACACAGGTGTAATATGTTGTTGACCACAGACCAGCACGTACAAAGAGGGTAATATGTCGTGGACCACAGAGCAGCACGTACAAAGAGGGTAATATGTCGTGGACCACAGACCAGCACGTACAAAAAGGGTAATATGTCGTGGACCACAGAGCAGCACGTACAAAGAGGGTAATATGTCGTGGACCACAGAGCAGCACGTACAAAGAGGGTAATATGGCGTGGACCACAGAGCAGCACGTACAAAGAGGGTAATATGGCGTGGACCACGGATATGAGTTCACGAATCACCTCTGACCCCGTATAATCATCAGGAGGTTTGGTCATGGGTTAATTACGAGAGAGAGAGAGAGAGAGAGAGAGAGAGAGAGAGAGAGAGAGAGAGAGAGAGAGACAGAGAGACAGAGAGAGACAGACAGACAGACAGACAGACAGACAGAAACAGAGACATAGAGATTCATGCCGAGCATATATACAATGTAGCATCAGTATACCAAAAAAAAACAACAAAAAAAAAACAAAAACAAAAAAAAACCCCACAGAGCTTACCTGTGTCATTGAAGCTACTCCTCAGTCAACAGGAAGCTACTGTCTCCAAGCAGTCACCTCCCTTTATGGGCCTCATTTCGGTCAGCATGTCTCTCGTGGTCAGCAAAGAACGAGAGGATGAAGACGACGTTTCGTGAGCACATCAACGGCATTGGTGGTTTATTGAAACAACTATGACGACGATGCTGCTGTTGATGATGATGATGATGATGATGATGATGATGGTGAAGATGATGATGATGGTTACCTTCTCGGGTCCTGTACGAAGCACAGTGCATCTGACTGGCCAGTTCCGGAAGCCAACCCATGGTTATCTCTGTCTGGTTGAGAAGTTCCGGTTATAAAGCGACCTGAACCAGTCGAAGAAAATCGTGGCGATCTGTCAGCGTCTCACAATGCACGATGCATACATCACTGGATTTATCGACACGTCGTTCGTCAGCTGTCAGCTAGCTGCTCGTGTGCCACAGGCACATTTTATCGTTGAAGAATGTCAAGAGTTGTAATTTCTAAAGTTTACTTTTAGTAGAAATATACATATGTACAACATCTGAATAACTGTTTTGATATGTTTTTCCCTTGGTTCAAAAGCACTCTCGTACACAAACAGCACCCACCACACACATACAGCACACCCCACACACATACAGCACACCCCACACACATACAGCACCCACCACACACATACACCACACCCCACACACATACAGCACACCCCACACACATACAGCACCCACCACACACATACAGCACACCCCACACACATACAGCACACCCCACACACATACAGCACCCACCACACACATACAGCACACCCCACACACATACAGCACCAACCACACACATACAGCACACACATACAGCACCCACCACACACATATAGCACCCACCACACACATATAGCACCCACCACACACATACAGCACACCCCACACACGTACAGCACCAACCACACACATACAGCACACCACACACATACAGCACACACATACAGCACCCACCACACACATATAGCACCCACCACATACAGCACACCCCACACACATCACACACTCTCTTTTTGTCTGTCTGTCTTTGACCGTTTCTTCCTTCTTTTCTAAATTTACCTCTCTTATTTGCGCTTGTGCGCATACACATGCACTCTTCACGTCTCTTCGTAAGTTTGTGTTCAAGTTGCTTCCTTTGAAGTTTACCTTTTTTCAATCACGGACACAAATTTGCAATATATTGATTTTCCTAAAAAGAATATTACCGTTGTGTATGTATTTCCTTTTTGTTCTTCTTCTTTCATATATTTGCGAAACACTTGTTATTTTTTCCCTAAAAGTCAAGACAGAATGAAAACATTCTCTCTCTCACTTTTCTATTGAACCTCTCCTGTCATCTTTAACAGCAAACGTCACCACAACCAACATGACAGTGAGTAAACCCCCATGAAAGTATTGCCTCTCGATGCTGAAAAAGCTGAAACTGCACTACTAAAACACTAATCTTTATTTGTCATGTACAACGTTAATCAAACGATGAGACGTGGAAAGTCCCCCACACTTTGCGTTTCACGTTGGTTCTCTACAAGATCTGAACATCCCGTGGTGTGGAACTGAAGATAGGCAGCAAGAAAACCAACTGATGAAGATCCACACATCTACCAAGAACCCAGTGACTGCAGATGGTGAGCCGATACATGAAGTTGACTCCTTCAGCTATCTCCGCTGTATTGTTGATCAACAGGGCGGCACTGACAAGAATGTCACTTCCAGAGCAGGTCAAGATAGAGGAACCTTCATCACCCTCAACAACATCTGCTCCTCCAAACAAATAGCCACAACAACAAAAATACGCATCTTCAATTCCATCGTGAAGTCCACCCTTCTCTACGGATCAGAGACTTGGAAACTGATCAAGAAGATGCTACAGAAAATCCTGACTTATATCAACAGTTGTCCGAGGCGCACTGTAAGATCCGTTGGCCAGACAATGATGAACTGTGGCAAAGAGGAGGGGGGGGGGAGGGGGTACAGGAACCAGTGGAAAAACAATTCCTGAGACGAAAGTGGGGATGGATTTGCCATACCTTGAGGAAATCGCCATCCAGCACTACACGCCAGACCTGGAACCCCCAGGGGAGAAGGAAGAGAGGACGGCCCAAGAACAGCTGGAGGCGGGACACTGAAGCAGAACTGAAGAGGTTGAGATCCAGCTGGAGGGGAGCAGAAAGGACAGCCCAGAGTCGAGTTCGGTGGAGAAACGTCGTTGATGGCCTATGTTCCACGGGGAGCAAGGTTGAAATTCTATCGAGAAAAGTGTGGTCTTTGTGTATCATGCTTTTGAAATAATTCAAAGCCAAGAGAATCGACAGAGCACACCAATGTTAAGTTGTACGAGGCATGAACACTCAGCACACACCTCTGCGCAATAATTGCTGGACTGAGCATTCGCCACAGGAAAGGCGTCTCAATGACAAAGGCTCTCGGTATCTGTTGCAGACGTGGATGCCTGACAAAGTAGTTCTCAGAAGGACAGGAATCGGTAGCATGTGCGCCCTTCTGAAGCTAAGAATCATGTGATGGTCTGGCCATGTTTCAGCATGGATGATTGCCAAGTCTGGAAAAAAGCCTCTGGCAAACATGCCACAGGAAAACAGATGGCCAAACGATTCCTGATGTACCAGAAATGTGCAAGCTGAATGAATTCCTTATATTCGTTATAGTCCTCATAGCTGTTGTTGTTTTTTCTACAGTTCTCCTCTCCATGCTGTTTACGTGTCTGTTTTGTGATAATGAACCTGAAGAAAGTTCTCTAGTTGGAGATATTAAAGTTATTTTTTTATCTTATCTTATCTTCCCCATTAGCGAGGACAGTTGGATCATGGCTTCATATATTACATGGAAATAGAATGTATCGATGGCTTTTCCCCACGTTGAGTGCAACCTTCCTGTGGGAAGTTTCACTGAAGTGTTGGTCCATGTACTGTCCGTGACACTATTTTGCCTGCTACTGAAATAATTATACTTCGAATAATGTCTTTCCTTTATATTCTAGGCAGATGAAAAGCGCTAATTAGAATACGCTACTGCTTCGCTCAATAGCACATGAGTATGTTATTTCTGTTCAGCATAAACGGCGTTGGGAATAATCTAGAATACGTAAAACATAAGATTATGAAATTAGAAAAAAAAAAAGCTTTTGGTTTCAGTCATTACTGTCTGCTAGCTGCAGACGGGGAACAACACTATGGCTTACATCAGTGATAATCCGTTTCGCTTCTTTGACTGGTTCTCTGATGACAGACAATAAAAAACAACAACGTTCAAACAATGAGATGATGTAAACAACAACGTTCAAACAATGAGATGATGTGTGCTTGCAATGATTATAAGTAATGCATTTGCGAGGATGTGTGAGCATCATCCAAAGAGTTCATTGAACGCAATTGTTTAATTTCAAACTCACTACCTTGTTAATGGTTATGAACTATAGAACTAGATGAGTCAGTTGACAGAGCCCGACTCTGTTAAAACCCCTTGATTATTAAAACCCCATGACTGTTAAAAGCCCATGAGTGTGAAAACCCCATGATTGTTAAAACCCCATGATTGTGAAAACCCCTTGATTGCTGCAGCATGTATCACGTATGTGCATTATGACGTCACCTGGAAGGCTGGAAATTAACACAGTTTATCAAGAGTGGTATATCTCCAGACCATTTTCTCAGTTTTAGGCATATCGTTTTCGATAATGTTTTATGGCTTGAAACACCACTTTCTACCGTTTCCCCTTCGGCACTGAAGGGGTTTTTACCAGTAGAGTTGTGAACACTCACATATAGCAACAGCCAATACGGGTCCAACAGACAACCCAGCAAGCATGCTTTCAACGGCTGTGGCAAACAGCGGCCTGGTGATCTGGGTCGTTTTAAGTACACTAACGGTCGAATGCGCGGACCTAACAGAACAAACAACCAATCAACAGCCTGCAGCAGAACTGGTTGCTCAGCAGACTCCGGAGCCGTCGAAACACGTTGTTGAAACGAACACGGAGGTGACTTCAGCTCAGGCAACATCAGACAGAGCTCAACAAGGCAACATCAGACAGAGCTCAACAAGGCAACATCAGACAGAGCTCAACAAGGCAACATCAGACAGAGCTCAACAAGGCAACATCACACATGTAACTCATGCTGTATCCTCGACAACTGACAGGATCGCCTCGTGTGTCCAGGACTGGGACGTGCAGCGGGTTAAGATAGAGGCAGCTGAGGGCCACCTGGTGTACGAAGGCCGCACAACCACCGACAGCAGACAGTGTGACATCCAACTTCAGGTTCCACCCAACAAAACAGTGCGTGTGTACATAGATTCATGCCTGGATATGGCCCTAGTAATAAGGGAACCCCCCGATCTTTCTCTGAAGACAGTGAGCGCGTCTTTCGTGAAGTGCAGGACTGAAGTGTCCCGTCTTCCTTACTACAGTGTGACAGAAGCGGTTTTGATCCAAATGAATTTTCCCCGATGGAAATCCACACGTGGCATCACGAAACTCTCTTTGTATTTCTCTGCAGTGAACGAGTCTGACAGACCCAGGCTTGAACGACTTTTCCAGTCTCCGTCAGCGGGTAAGTAAATTCGGTGTTTTGTGATTGCTGGTGATCATAACTCCTTTTGAATTTCTAGAAGTGTCTGCATTATCGTGACCTTTTCAAATGCAGTATATGTTCTGTGCTCTTCCCTGAAATATTTCCTGTCCATAGTAACAGCCGTCATTTTTATTATCAAAAGATATTAAGAAACTCTCTCTCTCTCTCTCTCTCTCTCTCTGTTTGTCTGTCTGTCGGTCTCTCTCTCTCTCTCTCTGATGAAATATTCTTGTACTTTGAAGACACTTCAGTGGACGTAGACTGCTGACAGAAATGAAGAAGTCTCTCTTTGAATCACATTTAGAACAGTCGAGGTCTTTAACCCCAGCAGTGGATTACGATATCAGTCTTAGCATGGAAACGTCACATTCCGCATTACACACAAAACAACAACAACAAAAACAAACAACATGGAATAGTCTAAAGACAAAGTTGTAATATAAAATAGGAAGTAGTATCTATTCTGGAGCGTTCCAGAAACTTCTGAACTGTTGCGAACTTCTGTTGTCTGTCTGTACGTCATCTGCTAGTTAAACGTCAGACCCATTTCTCTTGTCTCTCTGTACGTCATCTGCTAATTAAACGTCAGACCCAATTCTGTTGTCTGTCTGTACGTCATCTGCTAGTTAAACGTCAGACGCACTTCTGTTGTCTGCCTGTACGTCATCTGCTAGTTAAACGTCAGACGCACTTCTGTTGTCTGTACTTCATCTGCTAGTTAAACGTCAGACGCACTTCTGTTGTCTGTCTGTACGTCATCTTCTAGTTAAACGTCAGACACACTTCTGTTGTCTGTCTGTACGTCATCTGCTAGTTAAACGTCAGACCCACTTTTGTTGTCTGTCTGTACGTCATCTGCTAGTTAAACGTCAGACCCACTTTTGTTGTCTGTCTGTACGTCATCTGCTAGTTAAACGTCAGACCCACTTTTGTTGTCTGTCTGTACGTCATCTGCTAGTTAAACGTCAGACCCACGAGCGCGTACGCACACACGCACATGCACACATATACACACAAAGGAATACATTAAAAGAATTTTCTGGAACTTCCTAAAATCTCATGGAAATATTACTTACTTCCATTTTCTAGACATGGGTCATCCGCTATATAAATGTCACACGGTTTTAAAACTTCATGGGTGAAATTGTCCATTCGAACCAGCCAACAATGTTTGTATTAGGGAACATTATTTTGTTTATAACACACACACACACACACACACACACACACACACACACACACACGTTTTAATTATCCTTTCACTCCTATTGGAGTATGGAGGACTACTGCAAAAATAATGTTTTCATACCCAGAACAAACATTTCCAAATACACAACATGTCACATAAAAGTTGAGAAAACACAAATGTCTTTTAACTCTAAAAGTGTAGCTAGGCAACATTTGCAAATCTAATCATCTTACTTACAGCTAAAATGACTTTTTTTTTGCCTCCTTTGACCATATTACAAAAATTAAAAAACAAACAAACAAAAAAAACAACAAAAAAACACACGATTTTGGAGACAAATATTTTTAGGAACATATCTATTTCGTAACTGATCTTGACTGGGACATTACATTTTAAAATGAAACTCATCCCCAATCACAGACATGTTACAAACCTTACAAAGCCGTAACTCTCGTGGTATGCCTTTCGGTCTCCCTGTTTCTATGATTACTACTTCGAAATCTGAAGAAGCTGATAACGTAATTGTCAGGCATTTGACTTAAATATCTTTCTCTACCAAATCCACATTTGAAATTTCGATAAAACAAACATTTACTACTCGCTTCTAGAGCATGTCTCCATAAATTTTGATAGATCTCTCAAAGCAATGTTGACATTCTAGCAGAAAGATTCCCTCTCTAAGAAGAATTGAGCATCCCAAACACAGTCATACCCTGTTTCTATTAAAATTTGTCTGATATAACTCATCCATTTTGAAGAACAAGTACCATTTCGATATAAATCAAGTAATATCAAATACGTTTTCCCAGAATATTTTTCTGGGCTTGATATCACTAAGCTGGTCCAAAATCGAACTAATCTAATTTTCACAGTTCACACTAATTGGATAAATACCAGTTTCTCCATAAACAATTTGGGTCATAGTATTCCTGTTCAGTCTGAACAAGCATTTCAAAAATTTCAATTCTAATTTTTCAAGTATATCTGCATTTTTATAACCCCATATTTCTGCACCATACCATAAAATAGGAACAATCATGGACTGGTACATGTCCAGAACAATACGTAAAGGTAAATCTTTCTGGCTGACTGAAGTGACGAAAACATAGCTTTTTGAACCTGTTCATAAATCATTTGTTTTTAGCTTAAATTCGATACCAAGATATTTAAAAGGATCGACAACGGCCAAAAATGCATCACCAAACTTAAAAACAGGCTTTAGCTTGGTTGTAGAATTATATATCATCACTTTAGTTTTCTTTACATTAACCACTAGTTTCCATTTTAAACAATATTTGTGAAAAACATTGAGGGACACACACACACACACACACACACACACACACACACACACACACACACACACACACACACTCTCTCTCTCTCTCTCTCTCTCTCAATGTCACTGTCGGTCCGTCTTTCCCTTGACATCAATCTCTGCTATAATGTATTTCGTTCAGAATTCAAACATCTGAAAAAAGATTTCAGTCTACTGCAAGGGTAAAGGACAAAGGACTGTCGACTTGCTGCAGTCATGCGAAACGCACGTGTGGGCTGCTGTGAAATGATGACAGAGATCGTGGTGCTTTGTGCAGGGTACATACAGACTTCAGGGTGGACTGCTGTGAAATGATGACAGAGATCGTGGTTCTTTGTGCAGGGTACATACAGACTTCAGGGTGGACTGCTGTGAAATGATGACAGAGATCGTGGTGCTTTGTGCAGGGTACATACAGACTTCAGGGTGGGCTGCTGTGAAATGATGACAGAGATCGTGGTGCTTTGTGCAGGGTACATACAGACTTCAGGGTGGACTGCTGTGAAATGATGACAGAGATCGTGGTTCTTTGTGCAGGGTACATACAGACTGTTGTGAAATGATGACAGAGATCGTGGTGCTTTGTGCAGGGTACATACAGACTTCAGGGTGGACTGCTGTGAAATGATGACAGAGATCGTGGTTCTTTGTGCAGGGTACATACAGACTTCAGGGTGGACTGTTGTGAAATGACAGAGATCGTGGTTCTTTGTGCAGGGTACATACAGACTGTTGTGAAATGATGACAGAGATCGTGGTGCTTTGTGCAGGGTATATACAGACTTCAGGGTGGACTGCTGTGAAATGATGACAGAGATCGTGGTGCTTTGTACAGGGTACATACAGACTTCAGGGTGGACTGCTGTGAAATGATGACAGAGATCGTGGTGCTTTGTACAGGGTACATACAGACTTCAGGGTGAACTGCTGTGAAATTATGACAGAGATCGTGGTGCTTTGTACAGGGTACATACAGACTTCAGGGTGGACTGCTGTGAAATGATGACAGAAATCGTGGTGCTTTGTGCAGGGTACATACAGACTTCAGGGTGGACTGCTGTGAAATGATGACAGAGATCGTGGTGCTTTGTGCAGGGTACATACAGACCTTGTGAAATGATGACAGAGATCGTGGTTCTTTGTGCAGGGTACATACAGACTTCAGGGTGGACTGCTGTGAAATGATGACAGAGATCGTGGTTCTTTGTGCAGGGTACATACAGACTTCAGGGTGGACTGCTGTGAAATGATGACAGAGATCGTGGTTCTTTGTGCAGGGTACATACAGACTTCAGGGTGGACTGCTGTGAAATGATAGAGATCGTGGTGCTTTGTGCAGGGTACATACAGACTCCAGGGTGGGATGGAGTCACGCTGTATCCACCTGTCCTGAAGATCTGCACCACACTGAGCCCAGCACCTGGTCACGTCATCTTCCTCAGTGCCCCCAGTGTGCACATCGGGTCGGGGGACCAGCTGGTGGTCTTTTCCGGCCGCTGTGGGTCGGAGGAGTACCACATCAAATGGATCACAGGATCGACACCTACAAAGCCATTTTTCTTCCCTGCAAGCAGACGAAGGCAAAACGTTTCTCTCTCTTTAAAGTTTTCCAGCGACGATGAGTACCAGATGTCTGGATTCAGATTTCGGTTCTCGTTCCATTCGCACGATCTGAAACCAAGGAAGGTGATAAATTCACAGGGAGAAGTCAGGTGGAACTGCTCTGTGTCCGTGTGGCCTGATCTACACAAGCACTTTCCATGTGACCTACTTCCTCAGTGTGCCGAGTCTGAAGACGAGACTGCTTGTCCCTACACCTCGGAGAAATGTGGGCTGGATAAGGTAGTGTTGATTTTAAATCGGGAATTGTATTGTATCATATTGTATTACTCTTATGTCACAACATATTTTTTGTGTGGAATTCGCGCTCTCCCCAGCAGTGAGAGCGCCACCAATTAAACAAAAATCTGCCTGCAAGTGTATTTCTTTTCCTATCAAAGTGCCAAAGTGGTTAGCGTTACGGACTGACGGCTGGGAGGACACGGGTTCGAATCCCAGTTGGGGTGGGCTTTTCGGCCCGCGGCCGGCTCCTACCCAGAGTTGAGTGTGCTACTGGCTTCAATGGGAAGACTGGGACCACACAGTCAAGTACCATCCACTTCACGGATGTGTCTTTGGGTGTGTTGCTCTAATTTCCTGACCAACACTGCAAGTGTCTGGTTCTCTCGAGCCTGACTGACGCCGGGATATCATTGTAACAGGAAGCGTAGAGTACAGCCTTGTCACGTAGTCCCAGACCTAAATGGACCTCCATCATCATCATCATCATCATCATCTTCTTCTTCACACTCCTCCTTTTTCATCAGCCATTATCACCGTCATCCTTTTCCTCCTTCATCATCAATGTAATAAAAGTCCCAAATTATTGGGCCTTTCATGCCCTGCTGTCTTGGTCACCTCAGTTCCGATACCCCCCCCCCTCACCCCCACCCGACACCCCACTTCCGCCTTCCGCGCTTGGGATGTCTTGTCAAGGTCTTCAGTGTTGGGGGATTCATGGGGGACTGCCGTTGGAGGGACGTAGTGGCGGTCTCCATTTTGGGAGAGACGCTCACTCAGTCTGGCTCCGCGACTAAGCCATTATTGTCGTCAATGGCCTAGTATATGATGTCCAATGTACGTTAAATCAGAACGGGCACTACCGAACTCAGCAGTGCAGAGTCTTCTCGGTGGTGTGTGGTCTCCTGGCGACCTGATATTAACGGTTCCCTGTGGACTGCCGACACTGGGATTGTGACAGACAAACCGGGTGTGGCCGTGAATGGAGGACTGGGAATGAACAGACTCTGAATGGAGGACTGGGAATGAACAGACTCTGAATGGAGGACTGGGAATGAACAGACTGAATGGAGGACTGGGAATGATCAGACTGAATGGAGGACTGGGAATGAACAGACTCTGAATGGAGGACTGGGAATGAACAGACTGAATGGAGGACTGGGAATGAACAGACTCTGAATGCCACTGAAACGGTGCAGATCACGGAGCAGCAAAATAAAAAAAAAGTTGATTTGTCTGTAGAATTTCGCTATGGACAACTCTTTCGCTCCCGAGGGTTCTTTTATGTGCGCTAAGTGCATGCTGCATACGGGACCTCGGTTAATCGTCTCATCCGAATGACTAGCATCCAGACCACCAGTCAAGGTCTAGCGGAGAGGGGCGGGGATACAGGCGAGTGTGGGATTCGAACCAGTTCGCTCAGATCCTCTCCCTTCCTGGGCAGTCGCGCTACCACCAGGCCGACACTTTATGGGTGGAGGGTGAGGAAGGAGGGTAAGGAAGGAGGGTGAGGAAGGAGGGTGAGGAAGGGTATAGCTGAGAAGTGGTCCTGGAAGTATAAAGACTTTTCAGTCAGAAGGAAACAGTCCCATGACACTTGACATGAGATGTGCATGAGATACAACAGAAACAAGGAGGTTCCTACACTGAACATGTTTCACTTTACTCATTACTTTGAACACAGACTGTTGAGGTAGAGCTGTGTGCAAGGCAAGGAGCAAAGAAACCTTACATTTATTGCATTGTATTGTATTGTATTGTACTGTATTGTATTACTCTTTTTTGTCACAACAGATTTCTATGTGTGAATTTCGGGCTGCTCTTCCAAGGGAGAGCGCGTCGCTACACTTTGAGCGCCACCCATTTACAAGAAAGAAACATTTTTTTCCCGCATGAAGTTTAAAAAGAAAAGAAAAAGAAAAAGAAAACCTACTGTTGTAAAGCAACAAGCCATTGATTTATACCCCTTCGCTGCAGAAACGTATAGACATGAAACCTGATGACTGTTGCTGTTGACATGAACACGTGGCGAGGCATGGCAGATGACGGTGCTCGCTGAGGCGGGCTGTGAACAAGGGGAAGAAACGATGGAAGCGAGAGGGTAAGCAAACCAGACACGTGGCTGAGAAAAGGCTGGCGGAGGATTGGCCCTGTTGCTACCCCAGCCTAGCTCCATCGGCTTTCTGACGATAGGTTCGTTCGTTCTTTAGTTTAGAGTCTTTTCACTATCAGTGATATTAGACGATTAAAATAATAATTTAAAAAAAAAAAGGGGGGGGGGGGGGGGGGAAGAAGAAAACCGAAAAGGTAGAAAACTATTAAAAAAAAAAATGCATAACTAATATGCAATTACATTTAACAGTAACAATTCAATAATGATAATAATAATCAGAAACCATTTACACAATTCTGAAGTACATCAAAGAAATGTAGAAATAGGGCAATGAACTAATGCCTGTTAAAGTTCGACCATAAGAACATTGTCAGAAATAACATTCCAAAAATCACCTGAAGAATAGGTCTGCAACAGATAATGTTGTTCCGTGACTGGACTTTTCAGCCATGACAGACACACTCCAGTCTTCATGGTGCAAACAGTGACAGGCGCACGAGACAAACAAAGGCCACAACTAAGCCCATTTCTTTGCAGACTCAATGCTTTGACATTTCAGTTGGCCATTTCCTGGACGAATGGATCCCGTCAGAACGGAGAAGATGCTGGAACTGATTGTCGTGCTAAATCTTATCAGGATCAAAGTGAAAACGATAAAAACAGAATGCTACATGTTACAGGAAAGGCAGTAAAGCTGAAATATTCAGCGGGAAAAGTTTCTTTGAAGCGAGTAGCATTTTAACTCACTCAGGTCGGCCAGTCCTCTCTTCTCTACACAGACCCCCCGGATGTCCAGTGGGTGTCTGAATGACCCAACCTTTAGCTTCCGTCGTCAGAACTGTGGTATTCTTTGTCAACATTCACGTCTTCAGTATAAGAGCCTTCCGCTTGCGATATTTTGATGATGGTAATTGGGGTGAAACGCTGTTAACGTCGTCTCTTTCGCCGTTCGTATGGAAAGAGTTAACCTCCAAGACAGAATGTATGTCACTAAAATCCATTCATTCGTGGCCAGTCCAGTGGGGTTGTTCCTGCAATTGCTCTGTCCCCTTGTAAAACCTTATTTACACAGAACTCCTGTTTGTTATCTAAGGCTTAGATAATCCTAGGATTGTTATTCTTTGAGGCAATATTGTCTCCTCTCTGTTCAGAAGAGTTCCACGCAACGGAAACACGATTACTTTTCATTTTGTACGTGATTGACTGCGGGTTACGTGACTGACTGCGGGTTACGTGACTGACTGCGGGTTACGTGATTGACTGCGGGTTACGTGATTGACTGCGGGTTACGTGATTGACTGCGGGTTACGTGACTGACTGCGGGTTACGTGATTGACTGCGGATTACGTGATTGACTGCGGATCACGTGACTGACTGCGGGTTACGTGACTGACTGCGGGTTACGTGATTAACTGCGGGTTACGTGACTGACTGCGGGTTACGTGATTGACTGCGGGTTACGTGATCAGGTTACGTGATTAACTGCGGGTTACGTGATCGGTTTACGTGACTGACTGCGGGTTACGTGACTGACTGCGGGTTACGTGATCGGGTTACGTGACTGACTGCGGGTTACGTGACTGACTGCGGGTTACGTGATTAACTGCGGGTTACGTGATTGACTATGGAATACGTGATTGACTGCGGGTTACGTAACTGACTGCGGGTTACGTGATTGACTGCGGGTTACGTGATTAACTGCGGATTACGTGATTAACTGCGGGTTACGTGATTGACTGCGGGTTACGTGACTGACTGCGGGTTACGTGATTAACTGCGGGTTACGTGACTGACTGCGGGTTACGTGATTGACTGCGGGTTACGTGATCGGGTTACGTGATTGACTGCGGGTTACGTGATCGGGTTACGTGACTGACTGCGGGTTACGTGATTGACTGCGGGTTACGTGATTAACTGCGGATTACGTGATTAACTGCGGGTTACGTGATTGACTGCGGGTTACGTGATTGACTGCGGGTTACGTGATTGACTGCGGGTTACGTGACTGACTGCGGGTTACGTGATTGACTGCGGGTTACGTGATCGGGTTACGTGATTAACTGCGGGTTACGTGATCGGGTTACGTGACTGACTGCGGGTTACGTGATTGACTGCGGGTTACGTGATTAACTGCGGATTACGTGATTAACTGCGGGTTACGTGATTGACTGCGGGTTACGTGATTGACTGTGGGTTACGTGACTGATTGCGGATTACGTGATTGACTGCGGATTACGTGATTGACTGCGGATTACGTGACTGACTGCGGGTTACGTGACTGACTGCGGGTTACGTGATCGGGTTACGTGATTAACTGCGGGTTACGTGATTGACTGCGGGTTACGTGATCGGGTTACGTGATTAACTGCGGGTTACGTGATCGGGTTACGTGATTAACTGCGGGTTACGTGATTGACTGCGGATTACGTGACTGACTGCGGGTTACGTGACTGACTGAGGGTTACGTGATTAACAGCGGGTTACGTGACTGACTGCGGGTTACGTGATCGGGTTACGTGATTAACTGCGGGTTACGTGATTGACAGGATCCTACTAAACCGCCTCACAGCACACCTTGACCAAGGTCATTTGCCTGAGAGCCAATGTGGATTCCGGAAAGAGCGCGGAACTACTGACATGGTCTTTGCTGCAAGGCAGCTGCAAGAGAAATGTCAGGAGCAAAATGCTGATCTGTTCTCCACCTATGTCGACCTCACTAAGGCCTTCGACACCGTGAGTAGAGAGGGACTGTGGAAGATCATGGCCAAGTACGGATGCCCTCGGAAATTTATTTCCTTGGTCAGCCAATTCCATGAAGGCATGCAGGCTCGAGTCCAGGACAAAGGCGAAACATCTGCTCCTTTCGCTGTCACAAATGGTGTCAAGCAAGGCTGCGTCCTGGCTCCAACGCTGTTCAGCCTCATGTTCTCTGCAATGCTTACTGATGCCTTCAGAGATGGCGATGTTGGAATCGGCCTAAAGTACCGAACAGATGGCAAGTTGTTTAACCTCAGAAGGCTTCAAGCAAAAACGAAGGTCATGACAGACAGCATCAGAGACTTTTTGTTTGCTGATGATTGTGCCCTGTACGCTGGATCTGAAGCTGACATGCAACTCAGCGTCGACAAGTTTGCCACTGCCAGCAGGAACTTCGGCCTTACCATCAGCACAAGGAAAACTGAAGTTCTCCATCAGCCAGCCCCAGGGAAACCCTACGTTGAGCCCAACATCACAGTCAACGGTCAGAGACTCAGTGCGGTGGAGCGGTTCACATACCTTGGCAGCACACTGTCACGAAATGCGACCATCGACGATGAAGTGAACGTCAGGATAGCAAGAGCAAGCGCAACTTTTGGTAGACTCAGTGCAAATGTCTGGAACAGAAGAGGCATTAGTCTTGAGACCAAGCTAAAGGTCTACAGAGCAGTAGTACTCCCCACACTACTGTACGCCTGTGAAACTTGGACAGTGTACCAACGACATGCCAAGAAGCTGAACCACTTCCACACAACATGCCTCAGGAAGCTACTGAACATCAAGTGGCAAGACAAGACCCCAGACACAGAGGTGCTCGCAAAAACCACCCTTCCCAGCATCTTCACCATCCTGATGCAGTCCCAGCTTCGCTGGACTGGACACGTGGCGCGCATGCCAGACCATCAACCATCAGCTGCCCAAAAGGCTCTTCTATGGCGAGCTGCAACAAGGGAAGAGATCACACGGAGGTCAGAAGAAGCGCTTCAGAGATACTCTGAAAGTCTCTCTGAAAGCGTTTGATATCAACCCTGACTCCTGGGAGGAATCTGCAGTGGACCGTGACAAATGGCGCGCTGCTGTGCACAAAGGCGCCAAGTTGTGCGAGCCCAACAGGACTGCTGCAGCTGTTCAGAAGAGGCAGGCCAGAAAGTCACGGACAAACAAGCTCCCTGACAATGGTATGCCTGTCTTTGTCTGCCCCAACTGTCAGCGAACATTTCGTGCGCAGATTGGACTATTCAGCCATCTGCGCATTCACAGATAGATTCATGAGCATCCTCCCCCCCACCCCACCACCACCCTGACCCCATCCCCCAGCTGGATGACAACGATGGCCATCATCGATCTCGATGGACACACACCACGTGACTGACTGCGGGTTACGTGATTGACTGCGGGTTACGTGACTGACTGCGGGTTACGGGGGTAACTGACAGTCGAGGGACTTCTTACCCCGGGTTTAAACCAGCCTAAGCCATTTCATACCCCTTCTGGCTGGAATATACCCCCTGTGTACACTTCGCTCACACAACCAGTCTGTATCACATTTACATTAATGATGATGGTGATGATGATGATGGTGATGATAACAATAATAATAATAATAATAATAATAATAATAATAATAATAATAATGGGAATTCATATAACTCCTTCCAACGCTCAAGCCACTTTGAAGCCTCCATATTGCCAAGGCGACCAGTGAAGTCCTAAGTGCTGCTCGGTCACTTGGATGAAGCCGAACTTCATGGCTGCTCTTGGGTTCAGGGAAACGACCATAGGCCGCCTTTCGTGCTGGAGGCACAATGGGTAAGACGCTTATCTGCCAACACAGTCTCTGTGAGGGTCTATTTTCGATTCCCGCTCTTGCCCTTTCTTCCGAGTTTGACTGAAAAATCAAACTGAGCGTGTAGTCATTCGATTGAGACAATAAACCGACAGCCCGTGTGCAGCACGCACTTGACGCACTGAAAAAGAAGCCATGGCATCAAAAATGTTGTCATCTGGTAAAATTCTTCAGGAGAAATCCACTTTGATAGGTAAACAAATATACATGCATGCACTCAAGGCCTGACAGGCACATTGGGTTGGGTTGCTGTCAGGCATCTGCCTAGCAGATGTGGTGTAGCGAGCGAATATGGATTAGTCCGAACGCAGTGACGCCTCCCTGAAACTTAGACCTACGACTTTCAGTATAAACTTCACCTGTCGCTTCGAGCCTCCCCCATCATTGCAGGACATGTGAAAGGAGAATGCTGAGGTAGATATGGAGAAATACTGTCACAGTGTAGGACCACCCATTAAGCTACAGAAATCCCAGATCAACATCACGATACGTTTCGTCTGGGAACTTCCCTGGCTGCTGTGGATGGTCAGGTCTTGGTGTTCTGCTCCGTGCCTTTTGCATTTCATAATGTCGGGGGTTGTTTTACCGTCATTATTGTGTTCAGTATCAACACTTGCTTACTCTCTTTTTGAGGACGGATTGAAACTGTCCTGATACCTATGTCAAGAATTAGCAGATTTATTTTGAAACTGTTTTAACATATGTTATTTCTAGCTTATTATGATCATCCCTCCCTCACAACCATCATCATTATGTTCAGTATCAACACGAAGGACTGAAACTGCCCTGATACCAGTGTCAAGAATTAGCAGATTTATAATGAAACTGTTCTTACCATATTTTATTTCTAGTATATTAGAATCAGTCCTCCCTCACTTAAGTGTACCAGTCCCGATTCGCTTCTCTGTAAACCTGACATATGTGCATGTTAATGTGCGTGTGTGTATGGCAAGGGTGTGGGAATACTGTGTGCTGTGCCCCGTGTTGCATCATGTCTTTTTTTAGCCTTGCTGGCCACGTGGAAAGATCGAGTTTGTTTACATACACACGTTTTTGGGGGGGTTATATTTTTTTGTAATACCAACTGTTGTTCATCCTGTTCTATCTCCTTGCCTGTTAAATGGCGGTTTGCTTTTTGCAGCTAGAAGCTGGGGGCCGGTGCTACATCTTCAAAGGGAAGTCACACAGCAACTGGATTGACGCTGTCAAGGAGTGTCGCCGTGACGGAGCCTTCTTGGTCAGCTTGGAGAGCTCTCAGGAATGGGATGACATCTTCCAGCTGTTGCAACTTGCAAACAGACCTCTGATTACATGGATCGGCCTGAAAGCAACTCAACAGGTCGAAGAAACATCCTCCCTGAATACCATGTGATGATCAATTTTTTATTTATTTGTTCATTTATCTATTTATTTTTTACTTTAAGAATAGTTTTTTGAATGCACGTTAATGTGCCTGTGTATATGGGTAAGGCCGTGGGTATGCTCGGATTGTGCTGTTAACGAACTCCATGTCGTATCATGTCATTTATGGCCTTGTTGGCCACGTGAAAAGATCGAATTAGTTTACACATGTGTTTTACTTTGCACATCCATGTTTGATCCCCGAAGACTGTGCAGCTTTTAAACAAACTAAAATATGCCTTTCTTTTCTTTATGTAATATATATATATATATATATATATATATATATATATATAGAGAGAGAGAGAGAGAGAGAGAGAAAGTTGTAACAGCGTTCAATTTACCTACATGACATGACACTACCTCCCGTTTCTGGAGAGAGAACCGCACGCCATACATAAATTCCTTAGACAGACGGAAACACTGTTATATTCTTCAGCTGACGTTCCAGCTTTGCTCCACCACCAGGTACTCTGCTCTCTGGTACTGGCACAGCGGGTCTGTGGCGTATCACCTCGTCCTCAGGGAGGCCACCCATGAAAAGGACCTCTGTGGCCAGATCAGATCGCCTTCCTTCAAAATCACCACCAAAAAATGCACAGACAGCACTTTCGCCTCCGCCCTGTGCGAAGTGTCCTCCTCGGACTCGCACCATCACCACGTCAACGCACCTGTCGCGCTTCCTGTGCCGGACAGTGGTGCCACCACCACCACGTCACGTGTCCCTCTGGTGACGTGTCCACTGCAGCACGTGACGCACGCGATGCTGACCTGTGACCCGGCCAGTGTGTGCAGGAGGCTGGACGACACGGACCAGTGGTACAGCGTGTCGTGCGGCGTGGCCGGGGGACTGCAGCAGCCCTACTTTTACTGCGGGGAGCCGGGGCAGTTCGTGCCGTACAGCGTGCTGTGTGACTTCCGGCAGGACTGTGACGGGGGTGGGGACGAGCGCTTCTGCCTGCATCCCCCCTGTGACGGCCACGCCCTGAACTGTGGGCACGGACAGGTGTCCGTCCTTTCTCCTCTACCTGTACCATTTATCTTTTAGAACACATCTCGTAACAGAGCCACGAGTGGTTGTTGACTCCTCTCTCTGTCTGTCTGTCTGTCTGTCTGTCTCTCTCTCTCTGTCTGTCTCTCTCTCTCTCTCTCTCTCTCTCTCTCTCTGTCTCTCTCTCTCTCTCATGCACTTCAACTGAGAGGAACACTTGTATCCTAATTGTTGAGGTATCTGGTTATGCTTGTTGTGTTTACTAACTTGTAGTAACGCATGTTAAACTCTGTTATCGCCCCCTGTTCACATGGGGCTATGGCCTTAAATGAATAAATGATTTGAATCTGAATCTCTCTCTCTCTCTCTGAAATCTTACTCACGCTGGTCAGCCTTTCCATTGTGTACCAGTTCTCTGGGTTATCTGTCCCTTGCATATGGCTTTTTCCCCCATCCTTCGAAAGCCGGTATGAAATGGATGGTATGAAAAGAGACAACTACTGGAAGTTTTACATACAATTTTAGCATTTATATAAATGGTTATAGAACTGGAAATTTTTCGCAAACAAAGGTTTTGCTTACATTGCAATAAAACACGACACAATGTTAAGCTGTTTCAAACACTACTAGTTTGTTTCTGACAGCTGAGAGAGACTTCTGTTCCACTGGGTATGTTAGCAGCTTGGGAATTGGTGCATGGGATTAGATCACTGATATGTGATCCACACTGTGAACCCATGAGTCACATCCAGCACAACAACTGGTCGTCTTCACCAGATAGGACGGACTGAGGGAGACATCTCCACTGGTCATGTCGGTCAAATAATGGATGGGTTGAATTTGATCGACCGATCAAAACATTCGGTCCGTCGGCTGGTTGATAAACTGACAGACTAACTGACAGACCATTAATATCGGTTCATAACCTATAAATTGATTGTTTACTGGCTGTCCAGATGGGTTTTTATATTGCGACTGACCGGCCAGCTAGCCAGTTCAGACCTACCTGACAGGTGAATTTATCGATTGACTGGTTGACCGACTGCCCATGTTTTCACATGTGTTTGTTGTATTTTCGGAGTCAGAGCAAATGTATTTCTCATTTGCTAAGGAGTTGATAAATACTCTGAGGCAACTGAGGAAGACAACTGCCGATTCGATTAAACTGGACAAGCGATGAAATCTCTTCATGCACGTTGGTGCTCATACTGTCTATTGCGCCTGTTTGTTTTTAATTTATTTTCATTAGTTCATTTGAAGAGAAAGAGCATTCACTTTGATTTCTAGATAAGAGCAGGACACAATGTCTACAAACCAAAGTACAGAAAGATCCTTAAACTGTCCTGCAGGTGCAAGGGAATTTAAAAGAAATCTGTCGGTTTCCAAAACAAAAAAGATGAACTGTGTGTTTGTGCAAAACATAGCTTAACTAAAAGAAAGGAACGACAGAGATGCTTTAGGTTGTGAAAACATCCCGGCATCAAGTGATTCCAGGTCAGGAAAGGGGTGGGGGTGAGGGGTGGGGGTGGGGGTGGACTGGTACCAATTAAGCTGAAAAACCACCTTGATTTCAAAGTTAAGTGGAAAGAAACAGTCAGAAAAGGTATAACTCTTAAAAACAGGAGAAATAATTCTCCACTGTCAATGAATTTATAAACCGACAACCAGTGTATCAGCCAATAACCACACAGTAAAGAATAACAAGAGCAGGGAGTAAAGTTTTCAGCCTATAATTTTTTTTAAAGTGTTCAGTCTATAAAGTTTTCAGTCTATAAAGGTTTGTGTAATTTGCGTAGCACTGGTACAATGTCCAGAACAGAACGAGAAGAGAAGGTAACGAAATGTTTGTAGACACTGTTCCTGAGAGATTCAATTTCCTTCGGATCCAAATAGGCCCAACCATGGGGCTCCACAAAAAGGGGAGCATACTCATGGATCCTGAAGAAAACTGCTGGCTATTGTTAGCGCCTCTCATTAACTCCCTACTAACTGCATCACTAACCAACTGAACACAACACACTTCTGTGATCTCAAGAGTCACGTTAGAATTCAACCTGATATTCTGCACAAGCCACAATTCTCTCTCCCTCTCTCCCTCCCTCCCCCCCCCCCCCTGTGTGTGTGTGTGTGTGTGTGTGTGTGTGTGTGTGTGTGTGTGTGTGTGTGTGTGTGTGTGTGTGTGTGTGTGTGTGTGTGTTACTGAGCCACTGAAAAATAGTACAAAAGACATAATTATAAACATTTGCCGCACTTCGAATATGCCATTTTCCTCTGTTTAGAAGCTGCTATCATAACTGATGTGAAACAGATTCAACCTCTCCACACTACTTGCATTTTTCAGAATTTTCTGTTGGCTAATTAGTAAAAGCAAACCAATGATCTTCGTAATGTCTTGAAGAAAACAAAAAGATTACATTCCAAATTAATTTTACGAAAGTCATGTTTACATAATGTGGTAACTATATTAGATTCAGATTTTACAAAGTCATGTTCACATAATCGTGTAACTATACATGATGGTATTGGACTATTCTTCCCTTTCTTTCCCCCGTCTCCGTTTCTGTAATCTAATATTTTTTTCTTCAAATGTGTTGTCCATTCAGTGTGTGGACTTGGAGAAACGCTGTAATGGTTACAAAGACTGCGTAACAAATGTGGATGAGGCAGACTGTGCCGAATCATCCGTCACTTACTATGACCTCAAGCCGCCAGCTGTGGTCGATTTTGACATGCGTGGAGGATTCACCGTGAGTCGTCTGCCAGAAAACAGAACTCAGTGTCCAGAAACCCACTTCCGTTGTCATGGTGATGGCTACTGTCTGCCAGTCTACGTCAGGTGTAATGACGTCAGGGACTGCCCAGGCCATGAGGATGAGCAGAGGTGCGGTCAGTCTTACAGGTGTCCTGGCTTCTACCGATGTCGCGGTCGTGACAGAACGATCTGTGTTCACGTGAATCACCTGTGTGACGGTGTTCCACATTGTCCACAACACGATGACGAACTGATGTGTGACGTCACCTGTCCTGAATCGTGCACGTGTTATGGTCTGGCCTTTACCTGTACCCACACCTTTCACGTCAGCTCTTTCCCACAGCTGCGCTACCTGGAAGCCAGTGGGAGCAGATTACATCAGACTGACGTCACAGGCAATAAAATGCTGATCCACCTGGGTGTTCAGGCATGCGGCTGGAGGAATGTAACGGTCTTCACGCTGCCTAACATCCATAGTTTGGATCTGAGTGATAATTTTCTGCGTCATGTCAGCTTGAACCAATTTATGGCAATGCATTATCTTCGAAGACTGAGTGTGGCTGGTAATCCTATGTCCAGTTGTTTTTCTGACTATAGAATGGGGTATCAACTGTCATTTTTACTGGTTTTCAATTTTTCCAGAATCCACATGGATTCTCTCAACATGGGCAACCTGTCAGCTATATTACCCAGTTTGCAAGTTTTGGATTTTTCTGATAGTGGAATTAAGACAGTGAAGGGTCAGCATTTTTTCCCGGATCTCCGCGTTTTGGATATGCGAGGCTGTCCTGTGTATGATTTTACTCCAGATTTTATGAAAAGCATGGACAACCTCTGGTATGTGTTTGCAGACAACTTTAAGCTGTGCTGTTCTGTTGTTTTACCAGACAGTTTCAGAGGTGAATGCTTGGCCCCGTCTGATGAAATCTCCTCATGTGATGACTTGTTGAAATCCAGTATCTACCGTTCCAACCTTGCAGTTTTTGCAGTGCTTACAACGTCTGGAAACTTGGGAAGCATTATTTATCGTTTATGGTTTTCGGCAGGAAGAATCAAAACTGGATTTGCCGTTTTTGTGCTTCACCTGTGTGTTTCTGACTTTTTAATGGGCGTTTATCTGGCTTCCATTGGAATAGCAGACCAGATATATGCAGGTGTTTATGTTTGGAGTGAAACAGCCTGGAAGAAGAGCTCAGTTTGCAAAGCTGCAGGATTTTTGTCTTTGCTGTCATGTGAAGTGTCAGCATTCCTCATCTGTCTGATCACTGTGGATCGGTTCCTTGTGCTTCGCTTTCCTTTCAGCCAGGTCCGATTTGGAG
Organism: Babylonia areolata; assembly: GCF_041734735.1. NCBI lineage: Eukaryota > Metazoa > Mollusca > Gastropoda > Neogastropoda > Buccinidae > Babylonia > Babylonia areolata. Next base: position 2,635,226 of record NC_134881.1, on the reverse strand, counting down.
CCACGTCAGCTCACATAGCCTGTGGCATCATCTGGACACTGGGACTTATCCTGGCCACTGTACCTCTGCTGCCTGTGACGTCCCACTGGGAGTTCTACCAGCAGACAGGCATTTGCATTCCACTGCCCATCACCAGAGCTGACTTTGCTGGTCACACTTACTCCTTCAGTGTCATGATTGTCTGTAACCTCGTCCTCTTTCTCCTGATCGCTGTGGGTCAGTCTCTCATCTACTGGTCAGTGAAATCTAACTCTATGTCTGAACAAAGAATGCAGGCTACGAACAAAGGCAATGAAGGAGTCAAGTCCAAAGAAACAGTCATCGCCAGACGTCTGCTTACCATTGCCATGTCAGACTTTCTGTGCTGGTTTCCTGTCGGCATGTGTGGTCTGTTGGCAGCCGTTGGTGTCACCATTCCTGGGGAAGTCAATGTTGTCATGGCCATCTTTGTGTTGCCACTGAATTCAGCGCTCAACCCGTTCCTGTATACTATGAATGTAATATTGGAGAAACGAAGGAAGGCGCAAGAACTCCGTTTTCAGAATTTTTTAAAGGGCCAGCTTAAAAAGAACGAATGTCTTTCACGATCCTGAAGGGAATTAAAACATGTTTTATTTGAAACCATTTTATCCTCTTTCAACAGCTGCATGTCACCAAGATAATGAGTCGTATGTTTCTGAAATTCTGTATTGTAGTCATGTCTCTTAGATGTTCCAGAAAACAATCACTACATATTTCATAACCTGTATTTATCCAAGATTCTGCCTTGTTATTTCACAACCTATTTCCATAATTCTTCATTTCGCAATGTTTGCATGTTAACTAAACACGTTATACATAAATGATTACGTTCACATAGTTGGAACTTGACATGCTATACATTTTGATAACGTTCACATAGTAGTAACATAACACGTTATAAATTATGATATATTCACATAGTAGTAACATAACACATTATACATTATAACGTTCATATAGTAGTTACATAGCACAGTATACATTATGATTACGTTCACATAGTAGTAACTTCACACGGTATACATTATGATTTCCTTCACATAGTACTAACTTCACACGCTATACATTATGATTACGTTCACATAGTAGTAACTTCACACGCTATACATTATGATTACGTTCACATAGTACTAACTTCACACGGTATACATTATGGTTACCTTCACACAGTAGTAACTTCACACGCTATACATTATGATTACCTTCACATAGTAGTAACTTCACACGCTATACATTATGATTACGTTCACATAGTAGTAACTTCACACGCTATACATTATGATTACCTTCACATAGTAGTAACTTCACACGCTATACATTATGATTACCTTCACATAGTAGTAACTCAACACACTGTATATTATGATTACGTTCACACAGTACGGAATAAGAGTCACTTCTGTCTAGTGCCGGACACAGCCCAGTGCGCTTTTGCACGCACACACTGGCATTCTCGTTCATGCGTGCACACGTACTAAAACAACGGCATGTATGTAAGAAAAGATCATGATGGGAAATGAGAGAGAGAGAGAGAGAGAGAGAGAGAGAGAGAGAGAGAGAGAGAGAGAGAGAGAGAGAGAGAGAGAGAGAGAGAGACCCATGCAACATGATGCAGCGCACACTATGACAGAAACAATCCCAGACGTCAAACAAGAACGCTATTACATTGTCCATGGTAACGATAACACACAGACAAAGCTGAGGAAGCTGCAGGGAAAAGAAACATGAAGTGTCTGTTTGAAATATCAAGGAAAACCAGCAACTCATCTGAAGCAGAAAAGACACATGAAGTGTCTGTTTGAAATATCAAGGAAAACCAGCAACTCATCTGAACCAGAAAAGACACATGAAGTGTCTGTTTGAAATATCAAGGAAAACCAGCAACTCACCTGAACCAGAAAAGACACATGAAGTGTCTGTTTGAAATATCAAGGAAAACCAGCAACTCACCTGAACCAGAAAAGACACATGAAGTGTCTGTTTGAAATATCAAGGAAAACCAGCAACTCATCTGAACCAGAAAAGACACATGAAGTGTCTGTTTGAAATATCAAGGAAAACCAGCAACTCATCTGAAGCAGAAAAGACACATGAAGTGTCTGTTTGAAATATCAAGGAAAACCAGCAACTCATCTGAAGCAGAAAAGACACATGAAGTGTCTGTTTGAAATATCAAGGAAAACCAGCAACTCACCTGAACCAGAAAAGACACATGAAGTGTCTGTTTGAAATATCAAGGAAAACCAGCAACTCATGTGAAGCAGAAAAGACACATGAAGTGTCTGTTTGAAATATCAAGGAAAGCAACTCATCTGAAGCAGAAAAGACACATGAAGTGTCTGTTTGAAATATCAAGGAAAGCAACTCATCTGAACCAGAAAAGACACATGAAGTGTCTGTTTGAAATATCAAGGAAAGCAACTCATCTGAACCAGAAAAGACACATGAAGTGTCTGTTTGAAATATCAGGAAAACCAGCAGCTCATCTGAAGCAGAAAAGACACATGAAGTGTCTGTTTGAAATATCAAGGAAAACCAGCAACTCATCTGAAGCAGAAAAGACACATGGAGTGTCTGTTTGAAATATCAAGGAAAACCAGCAACTCATCTGAAGCAGAAAAGACACATGAAGTGTCTATTTGAAATAACAAGGAAAACCAGTAGCTCACCTGAGGCAGAAAAGACACATGAAGTGTCTGTTTGAAATAACAAGGAAAACCAATAGCTCACCTGAAGCAGAAAAGACACATGAAGTGTCTGTTTGAAATAACAAGGAAAACCAGCAACTCACCTGAACCAGAAAAGACACATGAAGTGTCTGTTTGAAATATCAAGGAAAACCAGCAACTCACCTGAACCAGAAAAGACACATGAAGTGTCTGTTTGAAATAACAAGGAAAACCAGCAGCTCACCTGAACCAGAAAAGACAAATGGTAGAACCATCACTTGTGAGGTTCACCAGAGAGCACCACGGTCCCTGAAAAAATCCTGAACCAGCCCCCCCCCCCCCCCCCCGCACCCCCGACCCCCTGGAGACCTCCCGGACATCCCGTCAGGAACCGTGCTGCTGGAAATGGAGGTGAACACCAGCCAAACAACCAAGGCTGAAACTACAAGGCTATCAAGAATTGAAAGACTGACAGAGTGGCAAAACAGCAGGCCTGCATGGGATACGACCAGGAGGCAGACAGAAAACATCATCTGAGATGCTGCATCCATTACTGCATCAACAAGGCAAGACGTGCTTTCAATACCGGCAGCTTCCACACACCTCTACAGTCACAACAAAATGAGGACAGTCAACTCAGATGTGAAGTCCGTCATCCTGAATGGGTCATAGGCTTGGAGACTTACAAAGTCGAATGCCGGCAAACCCCAGACCAGCGTTACCAGCATGGTGTGTCTTGAAACAGTGTCAGTTACCTACCTGTAGATAAAAACCAGACAGATTCCCATCGGTAAGGAAACCAGGAAAACGAAATAGAGTTGGGTTGGCCACACACTGTGCACACTTCCAAACAACATCACCAGACACACACCAGAATGGAACTGGAAAGGGGAGACATGACAGACATGGAGTCAATGTAAACAGGACGAGGTGTAGACAGGCATGGAGATGATGTAAACAGGACGAGGTGTAGACAGGCATGGAGATAATGTAAACAGGACGAGGTGTAGACAGGCATGGAGATACTGTAAACAGGACGAGGTGTAGACAGGCATGGAGATAATGTAAACAGGACGAGGTGTAGACAGGCATGGAGATCATGTAAACAGGACGAGGTGTAGACAGGCATGGAGATGATGTAAACAGGACGAGGTGTAGACAGGCATGGAGATAATGTAAACAGGACGAGGTGTAGACAGGCATGGAGATAATGTAAACAGGACGATGTGTAGACAGGCATGGAGATCATATAAACAGGACGAGGTGTAGACAGGCATGGAGATGATGTAAACAGGACGAGGTGTAGACAGGCATGGAGATAATGTAAACAGGACGAGGTGTAGACAGGCATGGAGATAATGTAAACAGGACGAGGTGTAGACAAGCATGGAGATAATGTAAACAGGACGAGGTGTAGACAGGCATGGAGATAATGTAAACAGGACGAGGTGTAGACAGGCATGGTGATAATGTAAACAGGATGAGGTGTAGACAGGCATGGAGATCATGTAAACAGGACGAGGTGTAGACAGGCATGGAGATAATGTAAACAGGATGAGGTGTAGACACATGGAGACAATGTAAACAGGACGAGGTGTAGACAGGCATGGAGATAATGTAAACAGGACGAGGTGTAGACAGGCATGGAGATAATGTAAACAGGACGAGGTGTAGACAGGCATGGAGATAATGTAAACAGGACGAGGTGTAGACAGGCATGGTGATAATGTAAACAGGATGAGGTGTAGACAGGCATGGAGATCATGTAAACAGGACGAGGTGTAGACAGGCATGGAGATAATGTAAACAGGATGAGGTGTAGACACATGGAGACAATGTAAACAGGACGAGGTGTAGACAGGCATGGAGACAATGTAAACAGGACGAGGTGTAGACAGACGGATGGACATGGGCCCAACTGAAGAGGACAGCCCAAAACCTAATCTGCTGGAAAAAACCTGGTGTTCCTCTGTCAGTCCTCAGGAATAAGTCCAGTAAACTAACAAGTGGTTCAAGAGCAGTTCAGGGTCTCCTCTGATGTGTGGCCTCACGGCGACATAGCACTGGTAGCTCAAAAGAGAATGGCGGTCCTGGGACTGTGACACCCAAACATTGGTCAGCTGTGAATGGGGGACTCGGGATGAGTGGCGAGAGTACTCCTGCTATTGAAACGGATAACGGGACTCCTTCATCCCCACCCCTAAAACATCACACCAGTGCCCACCCTGATTTCTATCATTATCCCGTCCTTTAAAATCCGTGTCACCAAAAACGAAAACGACAGTGACAACAACCAAACCTTCCGATCCCGCACACTTCCAGCGTGGAATGGAGTCCCCGAGGAGATGGTCGGTGCCCTTTCCCCCTCAGCAGTTCAACCACCATCTTCATCAACATTTCCTCTAGCCAGCCAGGTTCTTTTTTTGCCCACTGGTAAGAAGGGTTGATGAAAGCTGGGGCTGTGCAGTTTGGTGTACACGCGGGGTGCCGGTGCTGAACAGTTACTGGGGGATGCTGTCTTTGCTGATTCTTATATTGTGTACAGTGTTCAGAAGCACTGTTTGGTTTTAGACTCCAAACCAGTTAGAATTTTCAATTTGCTTTTGCTTCTTAATTAAAACATTAGAACAAAAATACAAATATGTGACATAAAATAAACAGGAAAGAGAAAGAAAGTAAGAGAGATTTATTAGACAGACTGACAGACTGTCAGACAGGTGACGTAGAGACAGACTGTCAGACTGTCAGACAGGTGACGTAGAGACAGACTGTCAGACTGTCAGACAGGTGACATAGAGACAGACTGTCAGACTGTCAGACAGGTGACATAGAGACAGACTGTCAGACTGTCAGACAGGTGACATAGAGACAGACTGTCAGACTGCCAGACAGGTGACATAGAGACAGACTGTCAGACTGCCAGACAGGTGACATAGAGACAGACAGGAGAAGAATACAACAAACGGCCAACTGAAGTACGCCAAAGTGATAAATTACTAATCCGCCAGAAAGCTGAAATCTTGGGACGGAAATGTAAAGAACTGTTCGTTCCAAAATTTCTGTTTTGAAATGGATTGGGTAGAAATCACAGGCGTCAAATGGCCTTTTGCTACAACGAAATACCAAATACTAGTTTCTAAAATACGCATAAGCATAGCACAGATATGTCGCCCGATTATATCATATCAATAACGTTTGAAAGGGTATTAACTCTTATGGGCTTGTTCCATTTTTAGATCGACACGTCCAGTCCAACATGCTTCACATTCCCCAAACCACCATGCGGAATGCAAACACCTAGTAGCAGTGTCACCAGAATCGGGTGGTACCTCATCCTCACCCTCATCCTCACCCTCACCGTCACTCTCTCCACATTCACACATATTCGTATCTCCCAGAGAAGAGGGTACTCCCTCACTCTCCAGTGATCACAGCATGAGAACAGATGACTGATATCATGCAACAGACAACTCTCCCTCACTCTCCAGTGATCACAACATGAGAACAGATGACTGATATCATGCAACAGACAACTCTCCCTCCCTCTCCAGTGATCACAACATGAGAACAGATGACTGATATCGTACAACAGACAACTCTCCCTCACTCTCCAGTGATCACAACATGAGAACAGATGACTGATATCGTACAACAGACAACTCTCCCTCACTCTCCAGTGATCACAACATGAGAACAGATGACTGATATCGTACAACAGACAACTCTCCCTCACTCTCCAGTGATCACAACATGAGAACAGATGACTGATACCATGCAACAGACAACACTCCCTCACTCTCCAGTGATCACAACATGAGAACAGATGACTGATATCGTACAACAGACAACACTCCCTCACTCTCCAGTGATCACAACATGAGAACAGATGACTGATACCATGCAACAAACATCTCTCCCTCACTCTCCAGTGATCACAACATGAGAACAGATGACTGATATCATGCAACAGACAACTCTCCCTCCCTCTCCAGTGATCACAACATGAGAACAGATGACTGATATAGTACAACAGACAACTCTCCCTCACTCTCCAGTGATCACAACATGAGAACAGATGACTGATATAGTACAACAGACAACTCTCCCTCACTGTCCAGTGATCACACCATGAGAACAGATGACTGATATCGTACAACAGACAACTCTCCCTCCCTCTCCAGTGATCACACCATGAGAACAGATGACTGATATAGTACAACAGACAACTCTCCCTCACTCTCCAGTGATCACAACATGAGAACAGATGACTGATATCATGCAACAGACAACTCTCCCTCCCTCTCCAGTGATCACACCATGAGAACAGATGACTGATATAGTACAACAGACAACACTCCCTCACTCTCCAGTGATCACAACATGAGAACAGATGACTGATATAGTACAACAGACAACACTCCCTCACTCTCCAGTGATCACAACATAAGAACAGATGACTGATATCATGCAACAGACAACTCTCCCTCCCTCTCCAGTGATCACAACATGAGAACAGATGACTGATATCATGCAACAAACATCTCTCCCTCACTCTCCAGTGATCACAACATAAGAACAGATGACTGATATAGTACAACAGACAACACTCCCTCACTGTCCAGTGATCACAACATAAGAACAGATGACTGATGTCATGCAACAACAATTTAATTAAAAACAGATGACTCTAATACCGCTACAACAGACACTACATCAATGGCAGACTTCAGTATTGCCACAACACACACCACATAGCACAAAACACTGACACCACTACAATAAACGACTGTATCACTGCTTCAAACAAAATTGCATCGAACTCACCCAAACACTGCTGCTCGTGTCAGAGCGACAACGTGCCTGAGATTCTGTGTACCGATGACATGCTCTGTCTCATTTGGTAGACGGGCGCAATAGCCGAATGGTTAAAGCATTGGACTTTCAATCTGAGGGTCCCGGGTTCGAATCACGGTGACGGCGCCTGGTGGGTAAAGGGTGGAGATTTTTACGATCTCCCAGGTCAACATATGTGCAGACCTGCTAGTGCCTGAACCCCCTTCGTGTGTATATGCAAGCAGAAGATCAAATACGCACGTTAAAGATCCTGTAATCCATGTCAGCGTTCGGTGGGTTATGGAAACAAGAACATACCCAGCATGCACACCCCCGAAAACGGAGTATGGCTGCCTACATGCCTAAAAGCCCACTCGTGTGCATACGAGTGAACGCAGAAGAAGAAGTCTCATTTGGTGTGGACTCGCGCATATGGCTGTGGAGTGCCAGCTTGGATCTGCATGGGCGTCCGCAGTGACGTCGTAGCAGGGACTGCATAATGACACAAGCTTTGGAATCAGAGATCTGTCTGTGTGATGCTGTCAACAGTGAAAACTTTTATTCATATCTCTTGATGATTTGAGTTCTGTTTAAATTCTTTCGTGGAGGATTCTATAGTTCTTCACGAAATTCTCTCTCTCTCTCTCTCTTGTGTGTGGTGTGTGTGTGTGTGTGTGTGTGTGTGTGTGTGTGTGTGTGTGTGTGTGTGAGTAAGTGCGCGCGCACGCGTGAGTAAGCGATATTTTGTTATGCTATTTCAGGTATTTTGGAAGCTTGTCGTGCCGTATTACAGTTTAGCAACCGACAATACGATCTCTTGGTTAATGTAAGGCCTCCACACTGATTGATAAATCACAAGAGTCGTTTACGCGTGAAGTCATCATTTTAAAAGAAGAAATTGTTTGATTCTTTTTTCTTTTCTTTTTTCTTGTTTTCTTCTTCTTTGATTTTTATACATCTCTTTTGCTTCATCTTTCTTTCTGTCCCAGCTTCCTGGACTCCAACACTAATCATATCCTGCCCCCTTCATCCACCCCCAGCACACACCCCACACCCCTGAATGAACTTCCTGTCAG
>NC_134881.1:2601627-2619127 GCF_041734735.1 Babylonia areolata | reverse complement strand
CAGACACATCACAGTGGATCACACAGCTTCAACTCCACAGACAGACACATCACAGTGGATCACACAGCATCAACTCCACAGACAGACAGACACATCACAGTGGATCACACAGCATCAACTCCACAGACACACAGACACATCACAGTGGATCACACAGCATCATCTCCACAGACACACAGACACATCACAGTGGATCACACAGCATCATCTCCACAGACAGACACATCACAGTGGATCACACAGCATCAACTCCACAGACCCCGACAGTCCAGAAGTCGTGCCTGAACAACGTGGTGCCTTCTTCTGGGTCTGTTGTGGTCGGCACGTCCTTCTGCAAGCAGGTCCTTAGGATTCTGCAAGACGTGCCTGAAATATTGGGAAGCATTTAGATTTTTTTTTTGTACTCCTCCAGTGACAAAAAAAGAAGAAAAATAGAAAGGAAAAGAAAAAGAGGGCAAAAACTGATCACCTGTTGTGTTTCTGTCGCTGTTTCTCACCACACTATCAAGTCTGTCTCGGGAGTCTTCTCAGCAAGTGGTGCAAGTGTAAAGGAACTGTAAATAGACAAGGGTTACCCCCGAAAACGGAGAATGGCTGCCTACGTGGCGGGGTAAAAACGGTCTTGCACGTAAAAGCCCAATCGTGTGCATACGAGTGAACGTGGGAGTTGCAGCCTAGGAACGAAGAAGAAGAAGAAGAAGAAGAAGAAGAAGAAGACAATTGTCAATCTGGAAGAAACTGCAGTCTTTAAATAAAAAGAAATGTAAAGGCGAGATCTATATAAACCCAAAACGATGCCCTGCTTCTGTTTAGATCCTGAAATGAACCACTGTAGCGACCTTGTTTGAAGACATGTGGGGCAGTTCAGTGTTACTGGAGCTTTCTAATATTTACTTCAGCCCTTTTTTCCTCTCCTGTCCAGTTCTTTTCGTGTCCTTTCACTCGCCCTCACTTGCTGTCCCCCCCCAGCTCGAACCTTTCCTCTGACTGTAACTCTTTTTTTCTTTATTCCTGGTTCGGGCTGGCAGAAAGGACAGGAGATGCAGGTGAGAGCCCAAGAAACTGACTGCAATGGATTTGCTGGGCGGCACGTTGAAAAGATCGAACACTAAAGTTCTGTGATATGAATGATTTAACAATCTGGAACGCACCAAACTGAGATAAACTACAGACATTTTTATTATCTCCCTTTGTTTTTTTCAACTGATCGTTTTCGTATTTGTCCTTCTTCTGAGAAACAGATGCCTGGGCTTCTAATTAATCTATTTTCTTATGCCTGTGATTTCATGTTCATGTACATACACGAGTTATTTTGTGTCGGTTAACCTTTTAGTTGAAATGTGAATGTGAACGCACGATGAGTGTTACTTTTGGAGAGAATGGGAAGGAGAATAACTTGCCGATGATATGGAAGGTGATCAGCATTTTCACCAGAGATGCCTACGAAAGATCCTCGGCATAAAGTGGCAAGACAGGGTCTCCAGCCTCCAGGTCCTAGAGAGGAGCGGCCTGCCCAGCATCGAAAGCCTGCTGATCAAGTGCCAGCTACGCTGGACAGGACACGTTGTCCGCATGACAGACAGCAGGATCCCGAAGATGCTATTGTATGGCCAGCTGAAGGAGGGCCACCGCGATCTTGGAAGACCCTGCAAGCGCTTCAAGGACACCTTGAAGACAAACCTAAAAGCCTGTGACATAGACATCGCTTCCTGGGAAACTGATGCCCTTGACCACTCTCGCTGGAGGATGCTGTGCTTTAGTGGCATAAAGACGTTTGAAAACAAGAGAACTCTGGCCATTAAGGAAAAGCGTGAGCGAAGGAAGCAGGGCTCAACTTCTGGAGACGTTTTCCCTTGCAACACCTGTGGCAAGTGCTGCGCATCCAGAATCGGCCTCTTCTCCCATATGAGGACACACACTGACAGGTAAGCCTGCCTGCCTACTCATTCGTCGGTCCGACGGGAGACTCCATTATGATTCATCAACCGTTTATTGGAATGGATGTCTAATCGATTGGTTAACAACGATCCAACAAAAAAGTGAGCTTTGGATACCCAAACAGAACAGAAGCAAATTCTTATCGAAGGTTTGGAAAATGTTTGTTTCAAAACGAATGTACCCATTGCTCGTTAAAACAAAGTTACCGCTTGTTTCTCTGCAGACAATAACTCAAACATATCTAAAAATATCTTAATTCGTTTCTTTCTCAGTCGTTAAACACTACAGAGGACATAGCAAACAATAACATTCACTGGTTACCCGTAGGCGATTAGCAGCCACTTCTTAAGATGATAGTATTCACATTATTGGAGTGTTCTTTGCCAATTATCGGAAGAGCGACATGATCGGGTTATCAGCAGGTTGTGCGCACTGTGAGATAATGGGCAATCTGACCAGACAGGATATTTCTCATGTTTATCCTCTTGTAAAATGCGCTGGATCTGATTAGAATCTCAACTGTTTTCACTATTTCTGAGCCCATCACAATGGCACTAACGAGTGTAAGTTTTTTTTTTTTATTTCCTGATGATTTCTTTTAGTGTCGAGGAAGTATGGGGGCATTCTTAAAAAAAATCAATCCAAAACGCAGATGACTTTTTCCCCCATTGTGGACTGGTTGCCTAGTGGATACATCACCCTTCTAGGGAACCAGATCCCGTGCTCGGCTCATACAAAGGTGGGATCATTCCCCTAGTCTGCAACAGACCTGGAATGGTGGTCTGGATGTCAGCCTAAGTACGTGAAGATAAACATAGATCCAGTGGGAAACGAGTCTGGAGTGGAAGCGTTATGAATACAATTTCGGGGCTCTAGTCGTACGCTGGTTTCAAAGGCTGGTATTGAGAGAGAGAGAGAGAGAGAGAGAGAGAGAGAGAGAGAGAGAGAGAGAGAGAGAGAGAGAGAGAGAGAGAGAGATCAGATGCATTATTCAATTAACAAAGAACTTGAAAACGCCAGGGATATAGGTGAGTCGGCGATGAGGTGCTGAGTTACCAGTACATCTCCAAACCATGTTTTGCTCATCATCAGTTGTCCAGCATGTGACGGGAACGGAGCTAGTGTACCGGAAGCGCACCAAATCGATCGGCATCTCCTTGTTTTACAATCATGATATAGGTCTATCAGACGTTCCCTGTCTTCATCACGACTGTTCCATTTCAATGAATTGTGAAATAATTGGCCAAACCCAGTTTCGGGTCTTATCACTTCCGAGAAGTTCCTCGGCAGAATTAGGATCATATTCCCCCCACGTCTCATTCTGGATCTCACATAGCTGTTCATCATCATGCGAAGAAAATGACTCGAATACATTGTTCTGGCTACATGATACTTCGACTGACATAATCAAAGGCTGTCTGAAAATCAACAAGTGCAACGTATAATTCAATATTAAAATGAACTGTTATTGCACAAACACAATAAAAACAAATGTATCATACCTTGTAGAATAACCGCGTTCAACACAAATATATTCCCGCTGAACCAAAGTTATGTTTGGAATCCTTCATAAGTATGGACTTGGTGTTGCACGTTCAGCCAGTCACTTACCCAAGACAGAGTCCCTCTGATACAAAACATACAACGAACGCATTGTTAACCACACCTCGGGACTTATAACGTATGAAATTATGTCGCGCTGAGGACACTAATCATTCTGAATTATTTTATCATATCCAGATTTAAAACAAACAAACAAACTAGCAAAACAACAACAACAACAAACCAACCAACCAGCCAAACAAACAAAACACACACGGAAAACAAAACAAAAACAAACAAAAACAAAACAATAAAACAAACAAACAAACAAACAAACAAACAACAACAACAAAAAAAACCAACAAAAAACAAAAAAAAACAAACAAAACCCACCAGCAAAAAAACAAAACAAAACAAAAACAAAAAACAAACAAACAAACAAACAAACAAACAAACAAACAAAAAAACAAATAAAAAAACACGTACATAACAATGAAAATACATAAAGTTCGTGCTGGCTTACAACACAGCATATCTGGTAGCAAATACCTATTCCTGTCAGACCACAGTGCCTTGGAAGTCACATCACTAAACATAAAGAGAAAAAGGGTAATAATGCTTTGGAAAACATACAGGTGAGGGACACGAGGAGACAGGGAAGTGGAGCCCATGGTAAGCAAAGAGGAAAAGCAGAAAACAAATCGACGAACAGAGAATTGTAGAATTCCCAGAAGGCGGGTTTTGCTATTTGTAACTGAAAACCATCCCCGCACCACTCATAGCAGGCAAAAAAATGATGACACGCTTATTGGGAAATGGTTTGGTGCCTCGGGTGCTTTGGGTGTTTCTGAATATTGTGGCAATGGAGAAAAGTGGCGCGACAAACAGATCTACCATATTTCTTCACGGAAGCGAAACAGAATACTACACTATGACAGAAAGAACAAACATGCAGCTGAGCTCTGTATTGTCTGGTCAAAGTGGACAGGGTTTGGAACACGGCACGACAGACAGCACGACTCACCCCACGGTGTCAGCTCGCCCAGACATGTCCACCAGTGTCAGCACAGAAACCACCCGTACTCAGCCCGTGACACTCTATGACATCGACCCATGTGTTCACAACCCTGACGTAAGAAACTTTACCATCAACGATACCAAAGGCCATATATACTACAAACCCAATATCGACAGTTATGTGAGTCGCTGTAATGTCACAGTTCAAGTTCCAAAGGGCCAAATCGTGAATCTGACGATAAATGTTTGCGAAAGAATCATGTTGTCAATCGCCGACTGTTTCAGCAGGACTGGAGAAAAATTCATAACATACGACTCAGCAGTTCTTCCAGGATCTTCGTACCCGCATAAGTACTCTCTGACCAACACACTTGTGATTGTAGTACGTTTCTACCGTCGCGGAAGATGGTATCCCAGGTTTGGAACACCGGAACTGTCTCTGACCTTTTCCGCCATAAGCAGGTCAGAGAAGCCATGTCTGGAAATCATTTTCATATCTTCCTCTGCTGGTGAGTGGATTGTCTTGTGTTAGTCACGATAGTTTTCATTTTTGATTTAATGCATCAGCTTGTTACACCACCATCACATCCACCACCAACACCAACACCAACACCACCACCACCACTCACAATAAACAACAAATGAAGTATGGATATTGTTTCCGCCTGCCACTTACTATTACAAACAAAAACAATTCACTTAAGTCTGCTTTTCAAAATAACAAACAACAGCAAAATCACTCTGCAATTCACAGTTGCACATGGTGCACGCAGAATGCTAGCTAACTTGTGTTGTGGTCAGCTGTCAATCACAGTGCTGGCTTAGACTTGAAGGTGTCTTTCCTGACACCTGAAAGCACGGCGTGAGGTCTGCCTCGTGTGAGGACTGTGTCCTGTCACCGTCCTTTTGTTTCCATTCATACAGCTTGGCTTCATGCTGATGTGCCTTTTAACTAGGAACCAGAGTAAAAGAAGAAGAAGAAGAGGAAGAGAAGAAGAAGAAGAAGAAGAAGAAGAAGGAGGAGGAGGAGACGAAGAAGAAGAAGAAAGGAAAATTTCATAATTTTCTTTGTGTACCTTTGTTTCACATTTGTGAAAACGTAGGGTAAGTGCTACGCAACTGTGTGTTTTTAACGGTAGTGTGTGGAGTGTGATGAATGTACTTGTTGAAAAATACAACAGAAAGATGTAACAAATATCAACCGGTAGATAAGACAAACAAAGAAACAAACAAAGAAACACAACAACAACAACACCACCATTCTTACCGAAATACAGTGACTGCAATGTGTTAAAGGGCAATGTATTTCAGGACCGTAAAGACATCGGTGTTTTATTTTGTTGTTGTTTTTTGCAGGGTACGTGCAGACACCAGGATGGGATGGGTTGTCTCCCTACCCGCCTGGAGTTAGGGACTGCGTCACAATGAACCTACCCCATGGACACGTGCTGTTCATCAGCTTTCTCAGCCTGAGCACGCGGCTTGGTGACAAGGTATTGGTTGAACCTGGTCAGTGCGCTTCACAGGACACTGCTTTTTGGTCATCTTCCTCGATAGACCCTCCTAGAGCATTTGTGGTTTCTGACTCACTGTTCGCTGACAAGCACAATCAAGTCGTCACTGTGTGCTTCTATGGCGCAGACGAGACCTGGCGCACTGGATTCAGGCTTCGATTTTCATATATCTTGAAGGAGGCACAGCCCAGGCAAGAGCCAGCTTTTGGAAACAGGTGGAACTGCTCAGTGTCCGTGTGGCCTGAACTACACAAGCATTTTCCTTGTGACCTGGTTCCTCAGTGTGCCGAGCTTGAAGACGAGGTCCGTTGTCCTTACACCTCGGAGAAATGTGGACTGAATAAGGTGCAGTGTGTGTGTGTGTGTGTGTGTGTGTGTGTGTGTGTGTGTGTGTGTGTGTGTGTGTGTGTGTGTGTGTGTGTGTGAGTATGTATGTATGTACGTATGTGTGTGTGTGTGTGTGTGTGTGTGTGTGTGTGTGTGTGCGTGTGTGTGTGTGCGCGCACGCGCGAGCGTGTGTGTGTATGTATGTGTGTGTGTGTGTGTGTGTGTGTGTGTGTGTGTGTGTGTTTAAGAGAGCTAGAATGTACAATTGTTTCCAATGTCAAACACTGTCCTTTGTGAGGAAGCCATCATAGAGCATCGGCATGTCGGCCTTGTCGATCCCCAGTTGCCGTCAAGTCCACCAGTGTGGATGCCTACGCAATGGCAATAGGACACCGTGGATTTACGGACGCAGTGCAAGATTGACATAAGTTTAAATTTAGGCCAACAGCAAAGTGGGAGCTGTATTATCCATTGTTTCTCCATTGCAATGGCAAGTCATTTACAGCTTAATCTTTTGTGAAGGTCTATGACTCTTAGACAAGGAGGCAAAACAGCACTGGCTCTTAGTGCTGCAGCCTTGGGAGCTAGTTGGCTTTTGGGAACCATCCCAACACCGACTGTCCTAAACCCCTCTTGGCCGAGAGAGTGGGGATGTAACTTGGGCAAGACACTCTCCACTATAATCAAGTTCTAGCCGAGATGGTCGGGACAGCAGCTGCCTCCTCTTCTGTTCTGATGGTCATGGTCGGACACGGCTATCATATACACCCATACACGCACAGATCAGGAACCATCCAGTCACATTGTGTCCTGATCTGTTGACTTATGCAGCAAAGCCAGGGTCAGGTAAGATCTGGTGACTGATTGAAATACACATCTTCCTCCTTGACACTGCGAAGAAGTCCAGGCCAAAGATGTCTCTTAGTATCTTCTTTTTTCGTGGGCTACAACTTCCACGTTCAACAGTATGTACGAATGGGCTTTTACGTGTGTGATCGTTTTTACCCCCGCCATGTAAGGGTAGGGGTGGGGGTGGAGGTGCATGCCATGTATGTTCTTGTTTCCATAACCACCGAACGCTGACATGGATTACGAGATCTTTAACGTGCTTATTTGATCCTTGTTGTAACCGCACAAAATTAAAGCCTGATGTACATAAGATTTCTCTAAGCAGGGAAACCCAACAGTGTTGTCCATTTCTAACTAATCCAAGCAACATTTGGTAAGCTACGTATGGCAGTCTGTTTTCATTCATCTACAGTAGTCTTAACCAGCATGGCAGGTATCTACAAAGATCAACATAAATAATTTTGTTTTGTATTTTCACTGGCACTCCAGAGAATCACTTAATGAACATTTTCATGTTCTCTAGTCAATTCATACCCCAAACTTCAGATGCATACCACAGAACAGGCTCTACCTTTACACAAAATATTTTGAAAAATACTGCATATGAGAGAGAGAGAGAGAGAGAGAGAGAGAGAGAGAGAGAGAGAGAGAGAGAGAGAGAGAGAGAGAGAGAGAAGACAAGATAATACAAGACAAAATTCTTCATTTCCGAGGATAACAGATAAGACTGCTTAAGCTCTACACCACACACACAATATCAAATAATAACGGCATGACAATTGTAGTTATAACATATGGAGAAATATCAAAGACTCATTTCAAATACCACAATGCATAAGTATAGTGATGGAGATACGCACTGCAATAATGAGATAACTTTACTATAGCAAGGGAAGCGTATAGGCCACACACACACACACACACACACACACACACACAGAGGGAGAGAGAGAGAGAGAGAGAGAGAGAGAGAGAGAGAGAGAGAGAGAGAGAGAGCTCTGAACTCAGAACTTTTTTTTATTCCAGGATTACGATTTTGGGCATGGCACATTCTTCCAACCTGTCCTTGCTAATCTACATCAGTTAAAAATAGCACATATATATGTGATGAAAAGGGAGAAAGAGAGAATTAAAAAGAGAGGGAAAAGAAGTCCTGCAGAAAGAATATGATATAGAACACACACACACACACACACACACACACACACATTGACAGAAGGATGAGAGAGAGAGAGAGAGAGAGAGAGAGAGAGAGAGAGAGAGAGAGAGAGAGATTCAAAAACTTTATTACTCAAGGATAAAGATTTTAGGCATCGCCCAGTCTTCCAATCTGTCCTTGTGACAACAATAACAATAACAACATTAACGATAACGAAAAAAAAAAAAAAAAAATGTTAACACTGCTGCATCCACTGCTACTAGAACGAAGAATGATCACCACCATCATCATTAACATCGTAAAAAGTAATAAGACGAACGCATTCATACATTCATATCCATACACATGCACACACTCTCTCCACCCAACACACACACACACACACACACACACACACACACACACACACACACACACACACACACATATATATATATATATATACTTATGCACATACAGAGACATGACCGAGGTGAGAAACATATAGCGGACATAAAGAAAATAGAGAAGCACAACTTTACCATTGCACATATACAAAAGTGATTAATTTGCTGATGCAGATGTTACAGGTAATAACATCCAATTTACAGGCGAACAAGTAGAACAAAGCACAAAGGTAGAAATAAAATAAATTCACTGCATGTAGGTATAGATACAAACTTCAGGGAAAAAAAGCATGATTTTTGTATTTTTTTAGCTGGTTATTTAAAAAAAGAAAAAAAAAAGAAAGAAAAAAAAAAGCAAGCTTTGTGGGCCTATTGTTTGTGGAGAGAACTCAGAACTCAGAACTCAAAACGTTTTTATTCAAGGATTAAGATTTTAGGCATTGCCTATTCTTCCAATCTGTCCTTGCTAATCTACATCTAGTACAAATAGCACACACATAAATGAAAGGAAAAGGTTTTCATGCAGAATTGTATACATAATGAAGAACCCCCCCCCCCCCTCCCCCCGCCCGCCCCCCCCACACACACCCACATCCGTGCACACACATGCATACACACACTGACGCTCGCGTGCGGGCGCACACACATACATACACACACACGCACACACACACACTGACAGCACCCCTTCACTCCCCCCCCCCCCCCCCACACACACTAAGATTGACAGATGGATAGGACAGTGATTCACACACACACACACACACACACACACAGAGAGAGAGAGAGAGAGAGAGAGAGAGAGAGAGAGAGAGAGAGAGAGAGATGTCATCAATATAGAAGTTCCAGAAACATCCGGGTGTTTAAAAGGTACAGTATTGTTACTGTCTCTGAAATCTATGTTGGCAAGTGCAGCATACTACAGTGACTACCACCATCACCAATATTACTTGAACACTTGTCACGATTATGATAGAACGAAATGAATAGATCATGCATGCATAAGAAATAGAACGAGAGAAAAAAAAAGAAAAAAAAAAAAGAAAAAAAGAAAAAAAAGAAAAAGAAAAAAAAGAGCAAAACAAAACACGATGAAATGAGAAAGCAAGGAAAGAACAACAACAACAGCAACAATGACTGATACAATAAATAAGACATAACTGACCCCTTTGTTACTGCCTACAGTAATTCAAAGATCAGAGTTATTTACTGTTGGAAGGGGTGAAGATGTTTATGCAGACTTGATTTGAACATAGGAAGAGATCTGCCCGTTTGTATGTGCAAAGGAAGGGAGTTCCACAGTGATGCACCCGAAAATGCAAAACTAGTTTTGAACAAATCAATTCGGGTGCGTGGCAAAATGTATTTGTTAAAGCCGTATCGGCATGAGGCTCGTGTGAGCAGGTGTTGGAGATATTGCGGTGCTAAGTTATTGTGTGTTTTGTACATGAGTAATGCTTTGTTGAATTCTAGCTGGTTTTGAAGTGGAAGGATATTTAATCTGGCTTGCTTTTCTAACGTTGACAGTGAGTGATCTGGTAGAATTAATCTGGCTGCTCTCTTGTGGAGAGAATTTAGTTTCTTAAGATGAACATCTGCAGCACAGCTCCAGACAACAGATGCATAGTTGACGTGAGAAAGACAGTGAGCGTGGAAGAACATTTTGCGAGCTTCACTGTTTATGTAAGGTCTGAGCTGATTGAGTAAGAACAGACTGCGTGCCAACCTTTTACAGACAGAATCAATGTGAGCTTGCCATTTCAGTTCTTCATCAATTATGACTCCCAAGACGCGGTGCTCGCGAACTTGATCTATGGAGGTATCATCGACATTCAGGGTGAGAACAAGGGGATTTTCTTGGTGCTTTTGTCTTGACGTGATAATCATACTCTTTGTTTTTTGGGGATGAAGTGTCATACAGTTAGATTTGCACCATTTAGAAACATCATTTAAGCCCGTTTGAAGAGAATTCTGAACTGAGGCAACGTTGGCAGCACTGGAATGAAGGGAAGTGTCATCTGCAAAAAGGGCACACGAGATTCTGGAGTCTGATAAAGACAAAGGAAGATCATTGATAAATATGCAGAATAGAAGTGGCCCTAAAACTGATCCTTGAGGAACTCCACTTTTTATTGCTCCCGTAGAAGAGAATCTACCATTGGTGAACACATGTTGTGTTCTGTCGGTAAGGAATGATTCGAAAAAGGACAGCGTAGTGGGGTCTCTGAGATACAATGACAGTTTTGTGAGTAATATTTCGTGGTCAACGAGATCAAAAGCTTTCTGTAAGTCAAGAAAAACAGCGCCTATGATTTCACTGCGGTTGATGCCAGACAACCATGAATCACACAGATGGACTAACGCTGTTTGACATGAGTGACGATGTCGGAAACCTGACTGCAAAGGATGGAAAAGTTTATGTTTTTCCAGATATTGCATAAGATGTTTATGAACATGTCTTTCGAGTGGTTTCGACAATACTGACAGAGAGAGAGAGAGAGAGAGAGAGAGAGAGAGAGACAGACAGACAGACAGACAGACAGAGAGAGAGAGAGGGGGGGGGGGGGGGAGGGGGAAGGGAAGAGAAATGTGTCATCAGTATCGACAACCGGACGACTAAAGCCACATTGTTGTTATCATCAAATCTACCTACGACAGTTGTAATTAATTTTTAAATGACTACTACCATCACCAGTATCACATATACAACGGCTATTGTCACCATCATAATGGAATGAAATGAATAAATTCGTGCATGCAACAAAATAGAAGAAAATGAAAGAAATCAAACAAGCAAACAAAACAAAGTGAATGAAAAGAAAATAGGACATAATAACAACAAGACTAAAACAAGAAAAAGGAGAAACAATAAAAACGGATCCAATAAGTTAGACATATAAATGCCCTTATTGTTACTGCCAACGGTCGCTTCGATATCTGATTCATTTATGGTTGGAAGGATTGAAGATACGTATGGAGATTTGACTTGAAAGTAGAGAGAGAGAGAGAAAGAGAGAGAGAGAGAGAGAGAGAGAGAGAGAGAGAGAGAGAGAGAGAGAGAGAGAGAGAGAGAGAACGAACGAACGAACGAACGAACGAAATTTTATATCATGAGGGTAAGGGAATCAGCATGGTTTTTTTTTTTTACATCCGGTTCTCTGGGCAAAGCTGACAATAAGAAAGAAAAAAAGAAAAACAAGAAGAAAAAAAGAGCAAGAAAAAAGGTGGTGGTGGGGTGGGAGTAAGAAAAAATGCATGCACAAAAGCAAATTCTTCACACACACACACACACACACACACACACACACACACACACACACACACACACACACACACACACACACACACACACACACACACACACACACACACACACACACACACACACACACACACAAATAAGCATGCACATCACATAATCATATACATCAATAATCATATGCATAGTATATGTACAAATGATACAGTAATGGAGGATAGAGAAAGCATGGAAAAAAAGAAGAAGAAGGAAGACTGGGAGGCGAAATAGAGAGACAGACAGACAGAAAGCTGTAGAGACAGACAGACAGAAAGCTGTAGAGACAGACAGACAGAAAGCTGTAGAGACAGACAGACAGGCGTAAACGCAATAATTAATAATAATCAATTTGATAATTATGGATAAGATTATCATAACAATGTGAAGCACGTTTACATGTTTTTTCATGAGATATGCACGATGTGTTTTTGATTATAAAGATGCTTTTGACTGTGTTCACATCTATACATGATAACATTTCATTCCATAAGCAACCTCCTGAGTAAGAAAGATTAGACTTGAATAGATCAATCCTTGGAAGCGGTACAGAAATCTTGTGTACATTACGGTGAGTGTTAATAACAAATCTATTTTGAAGAGAAAGAGGAATAAAACCAGACATAATTTTAAACATAAATAACGCCTTATTATATTTAAGTTTAGTTGTTCGTGGAAGAATACCCAGAGCTCTGTAATCAGGATTTAGTGATGATGATTTTAGAAGAACTAATTCTAATGCTCGCCTATGGAGACTCAAAAGAGGTAATTTCACTAGCTGAATCCCATAATGTTGATGCGTAATTAATGTGGGATTCAACATTTGCATTCATAAATAACCTGCGACAATGATGATTTAAAAAGTGTTTCATTTTAGACAGTTGATAGATACTTTTTGATAAATGTTTGCTCAATAGTGAAATATGATGTAACCATAATAGGTTGTTATCAATTGTAACCCCCATAATTTTGTGGTGGTCCACTTTTTCGATCATCATGCCATCAGTACGGATACACGAGCAATGATAGGAAAATCTAGGGAGAGCTGGACAGTACAGTCTTCAAAGAAGAAGTCCCCATCAGTCAAGTGTTTCGCCCCTTAACTCCTTACACTCTAAGGGGACCGGGCCGCACCCAGGTCATGACTCCTGGATGCCCTTGTATTGCCGCATTTTCTTTTTTCTTGGTCCTCAGCAGGTTCGAACCCGCGCCTCCAGGGTGGTCGCCACTTCAGGACTGACTCACCTTTTCTGGCAGACATTTTAACCATTGAGCCATCGTACGCCTAGTTTGAGTATGGAAAATTTAATCCTTATGAAGTTTACTTTCATTCCTCCTCGACCAGATCCAGCTGGAACTCTTTTTCTGCTGCTTCTGCAATTGCCTTGAGAGTCCATGTCCTCTCTCTGCCAGAAATCGAGAGCTGTTTCATGAAGCTGTAGGCAGATGCGCTCACAAACCCTCTTGCTTTCAGTTTCAGTTTCAGTAGCTCAAGGAGGCGTCACTGCGTTCGGACAAATCCATATACGCTACACCACATCTGCCAAGCAGATGCCTGACCAGCAGCGTAACCCAACGCGCTTAGTCAGGCCTTGAGAAAGAAAAAAAAAAAAAAAAAGATAGATAGATAAGCGTACATACATAAACAAATAAATAATAATTATGATAAAAAAAATAGTAGTAATGAAAATAATGATAAAATAATAATAATAATAAATAAATAATTAAATAAATAAGACAACAATGATGATAAATAAGCAAATAAATACAAAACATGAAGACACACATTCACACATACACCCACACATGCATAACAGATATGCCCCCAAAACGCAGTTTCACAGATATGAAAGCACAGTCAAATACATATAAACGTACATGAGCTCCAACACACACACACACACACACACACACACACACACGCACACACACACACACACACACCACAAATTTCCCTGACACCTCCTCTACCCCCTCCTCCACACACTCATTTCTAGTCTATGTATCGCAGCTTCCACGGCACACACACACACACACACACACACACACACACACACACACACACACACACACACACACAAACACGCACACGCACACGCACACGCACACACACACACACTCACACACACAGATGAACACTTACTTGTACAAGCACACACACATACGCCCATATCTCCTACCCCCAACCCCCCACACATATATACAAAGATATATATATATATATATATATATATATATATATATATATATATAATATATATATATACGTTCCAATATCCTGATGCTCCCACAGTGTAGGCATGCATACACTCACATACCTCATCCTCTATCTCACCTCCTCCCTGCACCCCCACCTCCCCCTCACACACACACACAACACACACACACACACACACACACACACACACACACACACACACACACACACACACACACGTGCACAGAACTCTCCTGACACTTGTGTACACTTACACTCTCACGCATGCACAAACGCACTCAAAAACACAGACCCACACATACACACAAACACACACATACACACACGCACAGAGGCTGCCACTGATTGGCCGCAAGAGGGATGGGAAAAGATCTCTGATGCCAAGAACGTGGCGTCTAGTGTGTTGCTCAGTCTACTGTATTTGGAAAAGCCCACAGAGACTCTGTTCCGTTTTGAAGAAATTTGCGCAATGTTGGTTTGGAAATGATGCCGATATTTGTTTGATTTGCAAAGCATCGTGCTCTACCTTTCATGTTAGACTTACGGCCGCTCCCTCTCTCTGCTTCTATTTCTTTGAGGCGATCGATGGTGTGATGGCCTTGTACCTGTTCTTTTTGATATTCTTTGACTTTTCTGAGGATTTCCGATTTTCCTAGATGTAGGCCGCTCGTTGGTGTTGCGTTACCAGCAGGTCTGTCAGCTCGCTCATTTCCCTTAACTCCTGCATGTCCCGGGCAGTATGACCATGTGAGTTTTTTTATCTGAAAGTTGCGCATTGCCTTATGCCACTCTGGGCTTCCCATTCCGTTTTCAATTTTCTGTATGAGGTTCATTGAGTCTGTTAGAATCATGGCATGTTGGTTTCCGGGCGTATGGATGGACGATAGCCACTGGAGGGCATGTGTCACAGCTTCAACTTCCATCGTTAGGCTGGAGGTTGTGACTTTGTAGGCAGCATTCTCTTCCCTAACTGTTTTTCCATTTTGTTTCGCAAACCGGATTGGTCTTTGGTGACTGAGCCATCTGTGTATATGATGATGTCCTCTTCTTTACTGTTTTCTTCTATGAGTAGCTTCACTTCCGCATCAGTTTTGCCCTCTGGCCATTCCCGACAATGTCTTCCTAGAGTGGGTGAAATGACTGTGTTGAATAGATGGTTGAGGTTTTCGGGGTTTTTCTCCCATTCTTTTGTTTCTTTCAGGTCTTGTAGTCGGAATACTAGTTGGATTGTGTCTTCTGCTTGCCCCATCCATGATCTTCCTCGTCCTAGACGGCTGCCTTTTGGTTGTTTGACTGCGTCATGCAGTGGGTTTTGAGGGTTTTCTAATGATTTGAAGTAGGTCTTGACCTGTTCTAACTTGTTTCTGGCCTGCACTGAAGGAAGGTCAAGCAGGTATCGCATGGTTTCTGTGGGCGTGTCTTTTGTTGTTCCAAGGATCAGCCTCATAGCTTCATTTTGAACTCTTTCTAATTTTAGGAGGTTGTTTTGAGATGGTGTTGTTAGCCCAAGTCCGTAGTCGATCACACTGAGGACGAGTGATTGGTATAGCAGGAAGAGGTGGCGTTGTTCAATACCTTTGGTTGCCATTGCCTTTAAGACTGAAAGGCCTTTTTTGCATTTGAGAACAGTATTTTCCGTATGTTTTCTGAATGTCAGCATCCTGTCGAAGTGTATTCCTAGGTAGCGTAGGCATTCAGTTTTCTCGATCTGAATCCCATCGAATGACACAGAATGTGGTGCTTTGCTCGCGGTTCTGTTGTTCAGGGTGCACCAATCTCTATGGCGTGGACTTTGGCTTGGAAGCCAGATTCTCTCAGGCTGCTGGCTAGACTAGCATACTTCTCGGTCTTGTAGATGGCACAGTGAGCTCAATCAGAATCGCTTGTTTCGTTGCCTTGGAGTGGAGTACTATGTCAGGTCTCATGCCGCTCTTGCTGATGATTTCCGGGTGTTTCTTCCCCTCTGGTAGGTCAACTGTGCGTTCCCAAACTTCGGCACCATCAAGCAGCCCACGTTCCCATGCTTCGGAAACTTTGGATGCTGTTCCTGGCCAGACTTTATTGCCTTCTGCCGAGCGGAACTCTACTGGGACTTCTGGTGGGGATGGTGCTCCCTGGGATTGGTGCTCCCTGAACAGTGCTCGCCACGTTTGCAATTTCTTTTAGCACTTGGTTGTGCCTCCATGTCTACTGTCCTTGGCTCAACGCCGCTTTGCATGAGCTGAGGACATGTTCTACTGTGTGTTTGCCATGGCAGAGTGGGCACGCAGGGTCATCTGCTTTCCTCCATTTCACCAAGTTTGTATTCGAGGGAAGGAGTCGTACACAGATCTTAGGATGAAGCTGATCCTCAGCAGGGCCATGTTCCACATGTCGCTCCAGCTGAGGCTCCTTTGGAGTGCATTTTCCCATGTTGTCCACTGCCCCTGCTGGCCTTGCTGGACTGCCTTCTGGACTCTTTTATTATTCTCTTCATTCTTGATCTCTGTATGATCATGTCTCTTTTTGCTTCCCCCCTTGCCTTGGACAACCATTCCATTCGGGAAACACAGCTTAATTCGAGAGACTTACAAACTCTTATTGGTATGACTGTGAAGGTTTTTTTTTTTAAGCCAGATTTGTAACTGACGGACAATGTATTTCCAGAGAAAATGGCAATGTTAAAGTTTACCGCGGACACACACACACACACACACACACACACACACACACACACACACACACACACACACGCACACACACATACAGACAGACAGACAAACAGACACACACACACACACACATACACACACGCGCGCGCGCGCAGACAACCGAACACCGGGTTATAACATAGACTCACTTTGTTAACACAAGTGAGTAAAAAAATTGACACGTGGGAATGTTTTTCATTGTGCGCTGTGTGACGTGTGGTGCGGTGTGGTGTGGTGAGGTGTGTGTGTGTGTGTGTGTGTGTGTGTGTGTGTGTGTGTGTGTGTGTGTGTGTGTGTGTGTGTGTGTGTGTGTGTGTGTGTGTGTGTGTGTGTGTGTGTGTGTGTGTGTGTGTGTATTACAGGCGGAAGCTGGAGGAAGGTGCTACATTTTCGGAGGCTATCCAATGCAAAGATCCTGGGAAACGTCCAACATTGAATGCAACAAGCAAGGCGGCCACCTTGTAAGTCTGGAGACCCAGGAAGAGTGGGACAGCGTCATCGACCTCATGCTCTACGTCCGCACCTCGTTCTGGCTGGGCTTCAAGTTCACTCCCGAAGGCTTCGG
>NC_134881.1:2571627-2596627 GCF_041734735.1 Babylonia areolata | reverse complement strand
AATATATGCATTTATATGCATTTGGGTTTCATATCTTAGCTCAAAAGTTTGCTGACTGCTAAGATTTTTTCCAAGTCTCTTGAAGCAGCGGCGAAAATTCTTAACGCCAAGTAAAACATTCTAAACTCGAATCAAACTTTGAAAAGTTAGAAAGCAAGTGAAAGGCCAGAATGCATAAGAAATAAACCTTGTGAAAAACTGCCCATTGAGCATTGATAATGACGTGCCCAAGCGGACTCGAAAGGAAATGGTCACGTGCCATAAGTAGAATCCGCGTTTTGAAAGTGCAGAAACGCCGTGAGTCAAAGGCGCAGCACACACTCAGTGTGAGAGAGAGAGAACAAGAACAAGAACAAGAACAAAACTTTAATCTCCAGGCCTCCGGCCCCTAGAAAGAGGTCAAAAGTACACAATATGGTGATCACTCAACCACAACAAAATGTAAAATACGTACTAACTTAACCTGTAGAACAAAAGTGCTTCTCGTGCATTGTAAATTAATTCTAACTTTCATCATTGTTGTCACAGAATTCCTGTCGTATCTTCAGGGCATTAAATATATAAACGCATAGTTTACGAATACTGTAAACAGAACCATTCTTCATCAAGTGAACATACGATTGACCTTCAGAGTTCAGATGTTTTTGCCGCAGGTCATTGTAAAGGACACAATTGTTTATAAAACGGTTTTCATCTTCGATTACATTACAACGTTTACATGCGTAATTTGAATTACATTTGAATGTTCTTCTAAAAAATGATCCATTTATTGGGAGCAAACCAAGCCGTAATTTTACTAAACAGTCCCTAAAACACTTTTTATCCACATATTCAAAATATTGCTCACACTGAAAACCAGTTTTAAACAGTCTGTAGTTATGATATATATCTTTAGACATTACTGACTCGTCCCACTCCTGCATAAATATATCTTTCATTCTTTGCTTAAATAATGACAAAAATGTTTGCTCACAACCAACGCCTTGTTGCAACCAGACATATCCAAACCCAAGTCTAAATTAAGTATTTTACTAAAGACACCCAGCATTTTTTTCCCCTTTCGTCTAAGTTAAACAACATCAATATGCCTGTCTGGGTAATCGTTGCACATTCATATTCAGCAACCTTAACCAGTACTTGATACACCTTGTTGCACTATTTATATATAGTGGATAACGTCCTAATTCGCCGTATGCAAACTTGTTTGGTACTCCAAGTGTTATGTTCAAAAAACGTTTACATGCAAAGGAATGAACTTTCTCAATATTATCAAGTCTGTTAAGACCCCACATCTCAGAAGCGTACAAAAGAATGGGTTGTACCTGAGCATCGAATATTTTGAAAAAACATCCTTTGGAAATATCATTCAGCTTCATTATGTATTTTATACAGTCAATGCATGCATGTTTGCCTTTTGCTGCTAAAATCCCTACTCCTTTGTTTATACTCATTTTTGTTGTAAAAACAAACCCTAGATAATTATATTCATTCACTACTTCTAGAGCATTTCCATCGAGAGAGAGAGAGAGAGAGAGAGAGAGAGAGAGAGAGGGAACGTTTGTTTAGATATGGGAAGTGGAATAAGCACGCATATGCTTTTTTTTACATTCAGCCCTCAGAGAGAGAGAGAGAGAGAGAGAGAGAGGGAGAGAGAGAGAGAGAAATATGACACGTTATTGTTTTAGAGCTATGGAAGACACTGTACTGTGTGGAGAAGCACACGGTTGAAGGTCAGTTCGGTTTTTACGTGTGGTTTCAGGTACAGATACACTTGGAGCTGGGAAAGCAATTCTGTTGCTTTTTATTGGGATGGAGACCTCCGGGGTAAACGTCGCATGTATTGTGGATATCTACGTTACTTCCTCTATCGTACCCCTGGAAAGAACGCCTTTGAATTAGATAACATGAACTGCAATAATTACATCACAAGTTCCTTCCTTTGTGAACTGCGTTCGTCTTTTGTCCCCGGTCATGTTCTCCTTCCCACGGCCAGAAGCATCAGTCCGTTACATGCTCTGCTCGTCACCTGTCCTTTGCAGCACCTGACGCATACGATATTAGTTTGTGACAAGGAAAGCCAGTGCAGGGATTTGGACGGCTCTGATAACTGGTACAATGAGAACTGTGACATGGGGCAGGAACTGTCTCAGGCCTATTTTCATTGTGGAGTGTCTGGGGAATTCGTGCCTTACAGTCTACTGTGTGACTTTCAAAGTGACTGTTCGAATGATGGTGACGAAAGCTTTTGTGACCACCCGACTTGTAACATGAACGTGATGAGTTGTGGAGAGGGACAGGTTGGTGGTTTTCAACTTATTTAACTGTCCATCTGTTGTGGCATGTAAAATATCACTCTGAAGCTATGGTGCGTACTTGTGAATGTGAATTACTGCTTTGCAGCGAGCCCCGTCATAATGACTATTTAATACTAAACGCATGCCATAAACGTCAGAGTTGTAGCTCATTATGCATGTTATGATGAATAACAAGTGGTGGTGTGAAGTGTGCAAATTTCTTAGCTATAGATAACAGGGATCAAACTGCTGATTTTTTCTCACTGACCTTGATGGTCTCGATAATCAGCACACGTTTGCATCCACAGTATGTGTTCAATACTTTTTCTTCACAGTCTTTTTTCCACAGTATGTGTTCAATACTTTTTCTTCACAGTCTTTTATGGCCTGACAGTGACATAGTCTTGCACCATTTGTCCGATATATGTTCACAGTCAAGCTTATTTTATCACAAAGCCCAATCTAAGCATTGCTCAAGAATATATTAATGCCAGGTCGGCATGACATCACTCACAGAACAGACCCTGCATATTGCTGCTGTGTCACTTTGGCAAAGTTCAGTTGTGCTGTTTTGATTCAACATGACAAACACTATCCACAAAGCACCCGTCTGTGTCCAACGTCCCTAATGATGACAGTAATTGCTCAGTTGTGGAGTCATACCCAGTGTCAGCCCCTAAGGCTACCACGATCATACCCCGACAGTGACAGTGTCTAGTAATCTGCTGATATATTGACATAGTGATTTTGACATGATTTCCCCACAGTAAGAAGTTGCCATGATTTCCCCTCAGTAAGAAGGTGACATGATTTCCCCACAGTAAGAAGGTGACATGATTTCCCCACAGTAAGAAGGTGCCATGATTTCCCCACAGTAAGAAGGTGACATGATTTCCCCACAGTAAGAAGGTGACATGATTTCCCCACAGTAAGAAGCACAGGCATGAAAGTAGAAGAAAACCGAAACAGGAAACAGAGTTTGAAG
Organism: Babylonia areolata; assembly: GCF_041734735.1. Classification (NCBI taxonomy): domain Eukaryota; kingdom Metazoa; phylum Mollusca; class Gastropoda; order Neogastropoda; family Buccinidae; genus Babylonia; species Babylonia areolata. The sequence continues at coordinate 2,593,348 of NC_134881.1, read as the reverse complement.
GAACACATTCGTGGAGATTGCTTGTTCAGTATTCTATGATAATGGGTGATGGTGACGATGCTTCCTTTGAGAGTTCCTCGGGTTTGAGACAACTATCTGAACGTCAGCCCAACAGACATAGACACCTACAGCACAGGTCAGGAAATCTGAACATCAATCCCAAAGTTTCAGTTTCAGTTGTTTTTTTTTCTGATAGTATTTTCATTCGATCATTATATTATATAAAGAACAGAAACACAATCAACAGACGATAGAAAACAATAACAATAGCAAGTAACAGTTCCAGTTTCAGTTTCAAGTAGGTGTCAAACCACGCGGACCTATCTATAAGCGCTACATCACATCGGCTGTACAAAAAAAGTAGCAAATGCCTGACTTACGCATACAGCAAACACACGTGTCACGCCTTGAGAGTCTACCCCACTTAACTATAACACAAATGAAAGATACATAGAGAGCAAATAATTGAACTGTATTCGGCAAGGCTCAGATGACTCGGGTCCATTTTGCAAAAGTCTACACAGTGTTGGTTTGGACATGATACCAATTTTCCTTTGAAGAGTAATGTCTCTGGCTCTTCCTTTCAGGATTAATTACGGGTGCTTTCTATCTTCTATATCGCTTGGGGGGCGGGAGGGGGAGAGGACTTAATTTTCCAAGAAATGGGCTCCTTGCTGTTGTTACACTGCCAGTAAATCTGTCAGCTCACTCATTTTCCCCAACACCTGTGTGTTCAGGGCTGTAAGCATTTGCATCTGGATGTTGTGCATTGCCTCATGCCACCCTGGCACCACACACCACTTTCAGCTTCTTGTCGGAGGTTTATGGACAGTCCGAATTATCGCATGTTGATTTCTACGCACGCATAGTATGGATGCCTGCCACTTAGCAGCATGTGTCACTGCTTCAGCTTCCATTGTCAGGCTGGAGGTTGTCATTTTGTACGCAACTTTCTCTTCCATTTGTTTTCTTTTGTTTTCAGGTGTATCCCGTACAGGACTTATTTTTGATGACTGAACCGTCTGTGTAGTCATATGAAAATGACCTCCGTTTTGCTGCTTTTGCCCTATCAATAGCTCACTTCTAAACCATTTCTGCTTCATGGCCATTCTCGAGAATATCTTTCTGAAGTGTGTGAAATGACTGTGACGTAGAGGTATTTGAAGTGTTCTGGGTATTCTTTCCATTGTCTTCTTTCAGATTTGGTAGCTTGCATACAAGTAATTTGATGGTTTCTGCCTGTCCGGTCCATGGTTTTTCACGTCCAGGATCACTGCGTTTTCAGCTCCTTCACTGCATCATGCAATGGATTTTGAGGCTTTTCATGTGAATCGAAATAAACTATAACCTGCTCTAACTAATGTATGGCCTGCGTTGAAGAAAGGTCAAGCAGATAATTATCGGATGGTCTCAGTAGGAGTGTCTTTTGTTGTTCCCAGGAGACTTCTCATCGCTTCATTTTGGATTCTTTCTTACGTCGAAAGGCTGCTTTGGAAATGTGTTGTGAGCTCGTGTCCATCGTCAGTGACACTGAGAACGACTGACTGGTAAAGCCGGGAGTGACTGCATTGTTCAATGCCTTGGGCAACTCATTGCCTCTAAAATCAGCATACTAAGCAGCGTAGACTATCAGTTTTTTTCATGTCTGAATTCTGCTGAATGAGACAGATGAAGATGATTTGCTCACAGCTTTGTGGTTGAGGATGCACAGCAACATTTGGACTTTCCTTGGATTGATGGAAGATCCTGTGAAGTGAAACCATCAGGCGATACTGCTCAGTTGTTTCTGGAAGTTGCAAGTCTAACCAAAAGAAGGAGCAAGATCTATTATTAATCATTTGAATATTAGCATCATTTCCAAACCAATAATATGCAGGCTTCTTCCACCTGGATTAGAGTCTTCCTAGGCAGTATAAAAAACCCCAGTCGTTTGAAAAATAAACAGACAAACAAAAACAACAACAACAACAACAAATAAACCAAACAAAAAACCAACACACACACACACACACACACACACACACACACACACACACACACACACACACACACACACACACACAAGCCATGTCAGATACACTTATGACCTCAGAGATGTGGCTGGAACTGTATATGACCACAGTGGCAAGACTGTGGCACAAGGTGCAAGCTTGATTCAGTATGCCTGCACATGTGGGTTCCTTCTATGTATCTTCCATTTGATTATATATATATATATATATATATATATATATTCATTTGTTTATTTTGTTTCTGAGAGTGAAAGTGCTACTCCAACAACGTCAAAATAAGCAAACTTTGAACATACGCTGTCATTTCTGTCAATCAAAATGCTACAGTGTAAAAGGCTTGATTTGACTAGATTCCTAGATGCAAGTGACTAAAGAGGGGTTTGGTTGTAGGGGTGGTGAACCTGAAATCATACAGCTTTCTCTTTAATAAATGGAAACTACATAAACTGACCCTACTTGTATCATTTTCTTACCATCAAACAGAAGTTTTTGTCGAAACAAAAACTGTGTGCTGGAATTTGGACATTTCCACGTAAGAGATCCCAAATCGACCAGCATTCCAGGTCCAATATCCAGTCACATTTTAGGATTATAACTATCAAGTTTTAAAGCTTTTCCATTCGTTATTATCATTTTCGGATTCTGATACTTTGTTTTAAAAAAAGTCTCCCAAATGTACAGACTTTAAAAATCAATAGATTTTACAGAAAATCGATAATATGAAAAAAAAATGCAGTAATGCATGACCACATGACACGCCACAGGCTTATTATGCCCCATTTGCACAAGTCTATCTATCTATCTACCTGTCTAATTAAATATGTATGTGTGGATTTATGTATGTTCCCTGAAGCATTGTTAAAAAAGTTGATCTTCAACCCGATTGTGTCCTGTGAACATTGATCCTTATGCATTTAACGTTTTGTCTTACAATAGTTTGCCTTAAAATTTCTGTATACTTAAATTGCCTTACAATAGTTTGCCTTTAAATTTCTGTATACTTAACGTTTTGTCTTTCAACACCATTAACTTTTAAACGTAATGTATAAGTGCTTTAAACTACTGTCACAGATAGAACCAACATAACCGTTTTTGTTTAAACTCTTTGTCTCCTTGTGTTCTGTTCAGTGTGTGGACTTCAGCAAACGATGCGATGGTTACACAGACTGTAAAACAGGTTCTGACGAGGCAGACTGTGCTGAAAAAAACATTGCATATGAAACCATCGCCCATCCGGCTCTTGTCAACTTTGACAAGCCTGGAGGATTCACGGTGACCCCGCTACCAGACAACACCACTCAATGTCCAGACACCCACTTCCAGTGTCATGAGGGTGGATACTGTCTGCCGGTCTACGTCAGGTGTAATGGCGTCAACGACTGTCCGAATCACGGCGATGAGCGATGGTGCAATAAGTACACATGTCCAGGATTTTTTCGATGCCGTGGCAGTGACAGAACAATCTGTGTGCACGTGAATCACCTGTGTGATGGCCGACCTCAGTGTCCAAAGAATGATGATGAACTGGCGTGTGACGTGACTTGTCCTGAGTCATGCACGTGTTATGGTCCGGCCTTTACCTGTACCCACACCTTTCACGTCAGCTCTTTCCCACAGCTGCGCTACCTGGAAGCCAGAGGTAGTGGGCTGCAGCAAGCTGACGTCACAACAAATATCATGCTGATACATCTGGGCGTTCAGGGGTGTGGCTGGAGCAATGTTTCGGATTTTGTGCTGTCAAACCTCCACAGTTTGGACTTAAGTGACAATCTACTGAACCATGTCAGTTTTAGCCATTTTGTGGGATTACCTCATTTACGAATATTGAGTTTGGCAGGCAACCGCATTTCTCACAGTATTTCAGATGTGCGAAGAATACATCAGCTGCCATCATTGATGATGTTTAATTTCTCTAGAGTCCAGTTGCATTTCCTCAACATGAGCACCCTGTCAGATGTGATGAAACATTTGCAAGTTCTCGATTTGTCACAAAATGGAATCGAGTCATTACATGGACAGCATCTATTTCAGCGACTTCGTCTTTTGGACTTGCGTGGTTGCCCTGTCTCTGCGTTCACTCCAGACTTTATGAAAAGCATGAAAGATCTCAAGCACGTTTATTCTGATAGCTACAAACTTTGTTGTTCTGTTGTTCTACCAGACAATTTTCAAGGTGAATGCTTGGCCCCATCTGATGAAATCTCATCGTGTGATGACTTACTGAAATCTAGTATATATCGTGCTGCTCTTGTCATATTTGCTATGCTAGCAATTATTGGAAATGTCAGTACCTTAATTTACCGTGTATGTTTCTCACCAGGGGGAACAAAAAATGGCTTTTCTGTCTTCGTTCTGAATCTTTGTATATCTGACCTTTTCATGGGAAAGTACCTAGCCTTCATTGGAATAGCAGACCAGGTCTATTCTGGTGTTTACCTTTGGAGCGATATTAAATGGAAGACAAGTAAGGTATGCACATTGGCAGGCTTTATGTCATTTTTATCGTCTGAGGTGTCAGCATTCCTCATCTGTCTGATCACTGTGGATCGGTTCCTTGTGCTTCGCTTTCCTTTCAGCCAGGTCCGATTTGGAGCCACGTCAGCTCACATAGCCTGTGGCATCATCTGGACACTGGGACTTATCCTGGCCACTGTACCTCTGCTGCCTGTGACGTCCCACTGGGAGTTCTACCAGCAGACAGGCATTTGCATTCCACTGCCCATCACCAGAGCTGACTTTGCTGGTCACACTTACTCCCTCAGTGTCATGATTGCCTGTAACCTCGTCCTCTTTCTTCTGATCGCTGTGGGTCAGTCTCTCATCTACTGGTCAGTGAAATCTAACTCTATGTCTGAACAAAGAATGCAGGCTACGAACAAAGGCAATGAAGGAGTCAAGTCCAAAGAAACAGTCATCGCCAGACGTCTGCTTACCATTGCCATGTCAGACTTTCTGTGCTGGTTTCCTGTCGGCATGTGTGGTCTGTTGGCAGCCGTTGGTGTCACCATTCCTGGGGAAGTCAATGTTGTCATGGCCATCTTTGTGTTGCCACTGAATTCAGCGCTCAACCCATTTCTCTACTCCCTGAATATAGTATTAGAGAAACGACAGAAGGCAGAAGAACTTCGTCTGCAACAGTTTTTACACGCTGAACTGAAGAAACATTTAGTCCAAAGTAGGACACTGCGCTGACTGCAAAATGTTTGAAGTATGCTGGATGTGAACTACTTGAGTGATGCTCGTGTTGTACAATCACCACGCTGAGATATCATGCCAGTATGCAGTTCTCTGGATTGATGCTATCAGGTTATGGGCCGGGCTCCAGCAAATACCAGTGGACATAAGGATGCAAGAAAGTCGCCATTTTCACGGTTGATTACGCAATGGACCCAGGAAACAGTGAGTTCAGTTTCCATGATGCGTCTTCCAAAGCGTTAGTTTAATTAATTTAATTGGAAAAACTGAAACTACCACTGTTACAGTGCACGGACATCATGATAGTGTGGAAACAAAGTTTAGCCGCGCATCACGCTCTCAAATCTACATTGACATCCACACTTCCTAGTTTCCTCGCGCAGGTGTTTTCAAGCACATAGATGCGAAACAGTTTATGCACGAAATGACAATAGACAGTAACAAGAGTTTAAATTCTGAAAACGAGTATGCAAAAAATCAACCAAAAACAAACACAACAGCAGCAGCAGCAACAACCACAACAAATTCCACTCTTGGATGTTCTTAAGTGCACCTGTGTGTGTGTGTGTGTGTGTGTGTGTGTGTGTGTGTGTGTGTGTGTGTGTGTGTGTGTGTGTGTGTGTGTGTGTGTGTGTGTGTGATCATTGTGCTGCTAGTGGGTGGTCTTCCTACGAATAGTTTTTCCTTAAATGAAACGTTTTCACACAACCAAATGGACGAAGTGAGCCTTTGAACTATGTGTTCTTTTAAACCTTTAACTGCACCGTAAAATGACCTGAAATTTAGTACTTTCGAAAAAAGCATGAATTAAGACAAAAACGTTGCTTTCGCACAAGACAGAATGTGAGCCCAGCTGACCTGAGAGGTCTGATGTCAGGATCAGTTCAGTTCAGTTCAGTAACTCAAGAGGCATCACTGCGTTCGGACAAATCCATATACGCTACAACACATCTGCTAAGCAGAAGCATGACCAGCAGCGTAACCCAACGCGCTCAGGCAGGGCTTGACGAGAAAAAAGTAAATGGATACATCATTGAATAGATAAATAAACAAATAAACAAATAAACGAATGACATACAAATGTAAGCTGACAGATGATGGAATGAAATAAATTGCAGGAAAAAATAATAAATGAACAAAATAAAGAGACGGCAATCATAATGAATATATAAACATATAAATGAATCAACAGATCAGCAAATAAATGTGAATAGAGACACAGACACAGACACACATAAACAGACAGACAGACAGACAGACAGACAGACAGACACACACACACACACACACACACACACACATATATATATATATATATATATATATATATATATATATCCCACATTACCTTTCATCACCCCTCCCCCAACACACACAGGACCATGTCATTTGAAGTTTCCAGAGCTGGTAAGGCGTTAGACGTTTGATGCAGAGGTCAGGGCTCCACTTGGCTACCTGACGTCGTTGGGGAAGGTCAGAGCAGCGGAAGGAGAGGACTTGGCTCCGCCTTCCTATGCCGAGCCCTATGCACAGCGGATATGAATTTATTGCTTTGGTGGCTGTAAAAGTTATGGGACCTTTAACCTTTTAATTGATAATAATAATGATAATATTTGATTTGTTATGGATACTTACATGCCGCCTATTCTTGGTCGGAGACCAAGCTCCAAGCGCTTTACAAACACGGGTTCATTTGCACAACAGGCTGCCTACTTGGGTGGAGCCGACTGACGGCTGCCATGGGGCGCTCCTGTGTCATTCAATCAGATTTCAGGCATGCGCGCGCGCGCGCGCGCACACACACACACACACACACACACACACTCAGACAGATGAGAAACGCTTTTGAACTTGAGTGTAGTCTTCAGACTGGGAGTTCATTGTTGCATATTTTTCCTGTGACTTTTTTTCCAAATACACTGGCTTCAACGGAACTCCGTGTTCGACGCTGAAACAGTCTTCGTTTCCCTGCCCCAGTTTCCTCAGGCCACTCCCCCTCCTCCACGTTCCCAACGTACCCTTTCCCATTGTCCCCCTCTCCCCCTCTCCCAACGTCCCCTTTCCCATTGTCCCCCTCTCCTCCGCATTCCCAACGTCCCCTTTCCCATTGTCCCCCTCTCCTCCACATTCCCAACGTCCCCTTTCCCATTGTCCCCCTCTCCTCCGCATTCCCAACGTCCCCTTTCCCATTGTCCCCCTCTCCCCCTCTCCCAACGTCCCCTTTCCCATTGTCCCCCTCTCCTCCACATTCCCAACGTCCCCTTTCCCATTGTCCCCCTCTCCTCCACATTCCCAACGTCCCCTTTCCCATTGTCCCCCTCTCCTCCACATTCCCAACGTCCCCTTTCTCATTGTCCCCCTCTCCCTCTCCTCCACATTCCCAACGTCCCCTTTCCCATTGTCCCTCTCTCCCTCTCCTCCACATTCCCAACGTCCCCTTTCCCATTGTCCCCCTCTCCTCCGCATTCCCAACGTCCCCTTTCCCATTGTCCCCCTCTCCTCCGCATTCCCAACGTACCCTTTCCCATTGTCCCCCTCTCCCTCTCCTCCACATTCCCAACGTCCCCTTTCCCATTGTCCCCCTCTCCCTCTCCTCCACATTCCAAACGTACCCTTTCCCATTGTCCCCCTCTCCTCCACATTCCAAACGTACCCTTTCCCATTGTCCCCCTCTCCCCCTCTCCCAACGTCCCCTTTCCCATTGTCCCCCTCTCTTCCACATTCCCAACGTCCCCTTTCCCATTGTCCCCCTCTCCCTCTCCTCCACATTCCAAACGTCCCCTTTCCCATTGTCCCCCTCTCCCTCTCCTCCACATTCCCAACGTCCCCTTTCCCATTGTCCCCCTCTCCTCCACATTCCCAACGTCCCCTTTCCCATTGTCCCCCTCTCCTCCACATTCCCAACGTACCCTTTCCCATTGTCCCCTCTCCTCCACATTCCCAACGTACCCTTTCCCATTGTCCCCCTCTCCTCCACATTCCCAACGTACCCTTTCCCATTGTCCCCCTCTCCCTCTCCTCCACATTCCCAACGTACCCTTTCCCATTGTCCCCCTCTCCTCCACATTCCCAACGTACCCTTTCCCATTGTCCCCCTCACCCCATCCTGGAGTCTACAAGTGACTTCAGTCATCAGCTGTTGGGTGGAGTTCGCGTCAGGTGAACTCGGGTAGTGTCGATGTGTTGAACTGGTGCTGCAGTGACCTTGTAATAGGAAGGATTGGAACTGAATTGGTTAATTGTGCTGTAGTTAGATGGGGGAAAACTTTTGTGTACTTTGATTCATCGTGTCTCTATTTCGTTTCATTACAGTAAAGAACCGAGCTGAAATTTTCTGTGTCTCTGTGTTTGTGTTGTAGGGACGTTAGTCTGGGAAGGGTGGGGGTACATGGACAACCCCTTACGGGTTATGACAGGCACAGACGTACTAATGCAAACTGACATGCATAAACTTCAATGATACATGCGAAACGTGAATCAAATTTTAAACGAAGCAGCCTACATATTCACTTAAGTTGCCTGTCAACAACAAACTGGGCAACAAGAAAGAAGCCTGCTTCAAACAAATATGAAAAAAACAACAAGTAATGTCCAGAGTGTCAGCGTGTCATGGATCGTGTCCTTCGTTTGTGTGTGTGTCCCTGTATCTCTCCCTCCCCCCTTCTATCTCTCCCCCTTCACCCTCCCCATCTCTCTCTCTCTCTCTCTCTCTCTCTCTCTCTCTCTCCACCACCACCCCCCTTCTCAGTTTCCTTCGTTCTCTTGTATATTCAGTTAACACTGAACTTGTGCACGTGCGTCTCTTGGGATATGTGTGTGGTATGTTCCCTTCTGTGATCACCCTGAAGGATTCGTGAGGTAAAATCGTAATTCATGAAGTTGGAAAAGAAAGGTTTGTTCCTTTGCTTTGGAGCCTAGCTTTGCTTTGGAAGGAGAAGGGTCGCCGAGTCATGGAGCTGTTGAGTGCCCTCTTACTGGAGTTGTGGGGTTCGATTCTTATGTGACCCCCTTCTTCCTTCTGTGTGTGGGTCTCTCCATGTCCTGTGTTCTTCAGCCTGGGCCCAGTGGTGTGCCTCTGTGCTTATCTGGTGACGGATTTTTCCTGTGAGGGTTCCTCAGTTTTCTCTCCATGGGACTTCAAGAATCGAACTCTGGAACAACTCTCGTTTCCTTTCTACATTGTCCTCCCCAAATTTCCTCACGCCCTTTCCCGATCCAACCCTATCTTCCACATCCCAAGTCTCCTTTCTCATTTTGTCCGTCTCACTCCATCCTCACCCCGCAGTATGGCTGTCTGCATGGCGGGGTAAATAAACAAAATGTTCATACACGTACAATGTTACATATCTGTCCGAGTTTTTATGTGTCATGCCTAAAACCTGATCGAATGACACAGGAAACGAATGAGCGCCCAATGGCAGCCGTCAGTCGGCTCTACCCAGGTAGGCAGCAAAAAAGGTAGCTGTGCAAATGACTGTTTGTAAAGCGCTTAGAGCTTGGTCTCCGACCAGGGATAGGCGCTATATAAGTATCGATATCATCCTCATCCTACCCCAACCCATTGTCCAGGTATATAAGCCTTGTGACTGTGACACAGGGCTTCATCTTGTGGATAAGGTTGGAGACTGGTGAACTGGCACTGTCATGCAGAACTGGTGCGTGGCTTGTTGAAACTTGACCTGGTAATGTGATGATCTGAGTTTAACTCACTCAGTACGGCCAGTCCTCTCTTCTCCTCTACACAGACCCCTCGGATGTCCAGTGGGTGTTTCAATGACCCAACCTTTAGCTTCCGTCGTCAGAATGGTGGTATTCTTTGTCAACATTCACCTCTTCAGGATAAGAGCGTTCCACTTGCAATATTTTGATGATGGTAATTGGGGTGAAACGCTGTTAACGTCGTCTCTTTCGCTGTTCGTATGGAGAGAGTTAAAGAGGAGTGGTGCTGATGTGATAGTTAAATGATCAATGGTGTGCCTGGACTTAATACCTGCCTTTTTTTTTAATGGAATCGAAGTACAGAACCGAGCTGAACCCACCGTTTTCTGTTGGTGTTTGTGTTGTCGGGACATTGGTTAGTTTGGGAAGGTGTGGGAGGTACATGGGCAACCCCCAGGGCTCGTGACACAGCTCGGACAATTGTCAGAGCAATGAATGGATTTTCCAAATACACACTGACACTCCATATAACGATAACGAAAACTGTGTATTTGATATGCAGTGTAAACCCAGAAAACTGTCTTTAGTCACCAATGGCTGCAATTTAAACAAAATAAAATGAAAACGTCCACGTATAAAAAAAAGAAAAAAAAGAAGAAAGAAACATCTTAGCAATCCACAAGATATTGAACAAGACACTCTTTTCTCTCACAAAAAGATAAGGTCCTCCACTATAACAACTCTTGTTTCCCAATTTAACGGCTGTTCACTACATGTGTTATTAGACGGAAAGGAGAAAAGAAGTGGATAAAGGAAAGGGAATGCATGTGAATATTAGTGTAAGAAAGTGTTCATCTTATGTAGTAGAGGAAAAGTACATTATAAGATATTAAAGGTTAAAGAGATTGTGGTGTGTAATGAATGAGGTGTCATAGGAAGAAGAATATATGTATGCATATCAACAAGTATTAATTTACAACAATGTAAATATATAAATAGCGACATTAATTAGAATACATCAAAGGAGGATACCAACTGGACTGGAGATGTGTGTGTGTGTGTGTGTGTGTGTGTGTGTGTGTGTGTGTGTGTGTGTGTGTGTGTGTGTGTGTGTGTGTGAGTTAGTGAGTTTATCATGTGATACAGGAAGTGTGTTTCTTGCGTAGCCTCCATTACTTCATTGAAGGAATCATTACAATGTCTTAATGGCTTTGAGAGACTGCGTGTTGAATGTAATGTGAGGACTCGAGACAGAAAAACAACAACAAAATACAAACAAACAAACAAACAAAAACCAACAAATAAGCACTGATGAGTCCACAGACCATAAACTAAATGAGCAAATGGGCATAACGTCTTATATCTCATTTAATCTTATATCTTACACACACACACACACACACACACACACACACACACACACACACACACACACACACACACACACACACACACAAACGCGCGCGCGCGCACGCACACACGCAAATGCACACACACATACACACACGCACACACACAAACACACACGCACACACACACACACACACACACACACACACACACACACACACACCACACTCACTCAACAACTCACGCACATTCACGCTCACACACACATACTGACTGAAACCATTTATTGTCAGATTAACTGTTTGTTGTACTGACATTTTCGCAACCATTTGAATAAAATATTAACTGAGCAACACAAGGAAAATTCTGATTTGAGGAAGGTATGATTTAAAAAACAAAACAAAAAAAAAAAAAAAAAAAATAACAACAAAAAAAAAAAAAAAAAAAAAAAAAAAAAAAAAAAAAAAAAACCATTTAACAAGTCAAGGTACCAAATTTCATTAATATCATTATCTCCAAAAAATATTCTAACGCGCGCACATACTCACATACGTTTCTCCCCCACCCTCTCTCTACATACATCCATGCATGCACACAAATGCCCATTATAATTCCCCTACCTCATTCCCCTGCCCACTCACACACACACACACACACACACACACACATATTCACACTGTCTCTCACTCTTTCTCATCAAATTAAGGTTTCGTAATGTAATCAAGACGACATATTACCTGTTAGGGTCGAACAGTTCCACTAATTAGAATAATGGGAACTTTGCTCTACAAGTAAATCTGACGCTATCACCCAAAACGAAACACTACTTTGGAGTAAATAAAACAGAGGGGAACCTCTGCAACAGAAAGGGGATGAAACAAATTAGAAAAACCGACCAATTGGATGGCTTTTAATTAGGTCAACTGCGGTTTTTGTCAGAGACCAACCATTTTCTTTGCTAGGGTGAAAAACGCTGGACATGACTAATGGAAGATTAAAGGCTGTAATCATATCATGAAGGGGTTTGAAATGTAAATGTGTATCTGGACATTCGAGCAAAAAATGTGGGATGTCAAGGGTCTTACCACAAATACATAGTGGTGACGGTTTCAAAAATCTGCATAACCATGCATTAGTTCTTAGCCTGTGTGTCAAGTTTCTTGTGGAAATTGATCCTGGGGGGTTCGTGCCTTTTCTTGTTGGAAGAGAGAGATCCCACCAAAGCTTCTTTTTTGAGTTTTCTAAGAACTGTTTCTGTCTGAAATTCCAGATATATGTTGAGAGAATAGTACAAGCTTCAGAAACAGAAATAGGAATATTGTGAGTGATTGAATCTGAATTGTTCGATGCCGCTTCCTTGGCACAAAAATCGGCCATTTCGTTGCCACGAAGATTAGAATGTCCAGGAACCCACAAGAGTGAAATGTCGGAGCCTCGCATAATTAACTGGTGGATTAAATACAAAATTTCGTACATAATATCTGCTCGTTCAGATGAAGATTGATTATTTAAAGCCATCAATGCTGATTTTGAATCAGACAGTATAAGGATTTTTGCAGGCACAAGAGGCATATCACTAAAAAAGGTGAAAGCCATCAGAATTGCAAACAATTCAGCAGTAAAAATTGAACAACCTTTAGTTAAGTGGAATCTCTTTTTAATGTTAAGCTCGGGGATTACAAAAGCGGCTCCAACTTCAGAGTTACTACTAATTGATCCATCTGTGAAAACACGGAGGTAATATTTGAAACGTGTATGAATTAGTTCTTTGGCCCGAGAGGCAATAATGAGTGGACTGTCACTCTTTTTTAATTGTCCATATGTAAAAATAATATTTGCTTGCTCAGTCAGCCAAGGCGGATGAAAACAATTCGGAATTTTCGCAATCTGGGAAAGAGGCAGACTGCAACTCTCAAAGACTGACTTAGTAAAATCGAACAAGGACGTGTATACAGCTTTGTTACGAATTTCTCTACAGATGTACGTTTCTTCATCAATTTCAGAGACAACCGAATTTGGAATAGCTCTAGCCCTTACCATGTAGTTACAGGCACATAATTTCCTGTGTTCAGGTAATGGCAAAACACCAGCTTCTTTGTATGTTTTGTCGATTGAAGCCCATCGCGGTAACCCAAGTGCAATCTTAAAAGCTAAGGAATCAATACTTGTCAGTTTATGAAGATCAGAGTTTGAAGCAGTGAAACAGATTTCCTGACCATATGATATAATTGAGCGGACTAGTCCCATTGCAGCATTGATCAGATTATTGCCACAATTTATAACAGGGATTCCAGAAAGCACACGTAATAGAGCGATTTTCTTCCTCGCTTTCTCAATAAGGTAGTTTATATGCTTAGTCCAAAAAAGTTTATAATGGAAGATAACACCGAGAAATTTCACCTGTTTATTCGGATATATGATAGTGTCATTTACCTGTATTTTAATAGCATCCCTACCTTCAAATTCAATCAACTTTTTAGTAAATATGACGAAAACAGTCTTTTCAGCAGACAGGAGAAAACCACTTTCCTTCATATATTCCACAATGTTGTCGATGGCATCTTGAAAATGCTTAATAATTTTATTTCGTTTTGATGTATTTTTTGTAATATTACAGTTTACATTCTTCCAGAGAGCTATGTCATCTGCATAAGCTACTAATGTGGCACCATTTGTGTTGATATTTTTCATATCATAAAGCATTAGTGAAAACAGAGTGGGAGAAATCACACTTCCCTGGGGAACACCCATATTGACGGACCTTGATCTGGATAATATACCCCCTAATCTCACCTGGAATGTCCTCTGGGATAAGAATGACTTAAGAAATTTTAGAAATCGACCTCCCAACCCTACTGTATTTGCTTTATGAATCAATTTATAGTGCCACACAGAGTCATAGGCTCTATGAATATCAAAGAAAGTTGCGACCGTGGAGTGACGCTTTGCGAGTGCCTTCTTAACATGAGAAGTTAGATGGACGACATGATCAGTAACACCCCTACCTCTTCTAAAACCAGCCTGGAAAGTAGGTAAAATTCCTTTCTTCTCCAGAAAGTGTTCTAATCTAGTTTTCAAAATTCTTTCAAAAACCTTCCCAAGATGGGGAGTTAACGAAACAGGTCGGTAACTGGAAGAGCTAGATTTAGGTTTTCCTTGTTTGTGAATAGGTACTATGGTTGCTTTCTTCCAATCAGTTGGAAGGATACCAGAATTCCAGCAAATCTGAAAAAAAACTAACACTCTTTTTAAAAAGATATTTGGAAAATGTCTGATCATGTTGTACGATATTGGATCTGAGCCTGTCGCAACTTTCCCTGACTTAACAGCATTGAGAGCACGGTATAGATCCCCCAGCGTTAGGTCTGCATTAATGTAAGATGCACTGCTATCATTCTTATCCATTTCACAGGGGCAGTTCATATCTTCAAACTGTTTCCTTCTCTTTTGCTCATAGGATGGCAAGTATTCTGTCTGACTCATTTTTGCGAATGTATCCGCAAATAACTCGGCTTTCTCTTCCCTAGTTTTATACACCATATCATTTTCATACAAAGGAGGATCAGGAAGATTATAGACACCCTTTATTTGCTTTATTTCTCCCCACAGTTTTGAAGAGGCAGTTGGGTTGCTAGTACAGTCGTTAATCAGATTTGTGTAGTACATCTTTTTGGCAGCAGCCACTGTTTTATTACTAAAACTATTAGCCTGTTTATACTTGTTGTGCAGTTCTGATACTCTTTCTTTGGATTCGATTTTTCGATACCTATGCCAGTTTTTGAAAGCCTCTGTTTTCTTTTTGACTGCTATTTCACATGAGCTGTTCCACCAAGGATTACCAGACCGTTTTGGATTGGCTATATACTTTACTTTTGGAATTGAACCATCAGCAGCCTTCAGAATAACATTCCTTAGAGACCGATAACAAATTTCTAAATCTTCTTGTGATGTAACATCAGTGTTGAAATTTAAATCAGCAGAGTAATAAGCCAGCATATTACCAAACAGATCCCAGTTTGCTTTCTTTTCATTATATTTCAACCCCATATTATCTTTAATTATGATCTCATGTTTTACAGACAATACCATTTCAACTGGAAGGTGGTCACTCCCCAGTGGTGTTTTGAGAACTTGCCATTCACAGTATGGATTTATATCAGTCGACACCAAAGAAATGTCTATTGAAGAATTTTTTTGATCTGCCCGATCAGCGATTCTTGTTATTGAACCATCATTTAATATAGTTAAGTTAGAATGAACTATGGTATTCGCTAGATATTCATTGTTGGTTGTGAATTCGCAATTTTTGTCCGACCACAAGGCATGGTGCGCATTAAAATCCCCTAGAATTATCCAGCTATGGGATAAATCTAAATCCATTAACCAGTCAGCTTCACCTCTTGAAACTCCATCAGGGTAGTAACAGTTAACTACAATTAATGTTTTATCTAAGACAGAAAGCTCTATAGTTGAAGAATACAAACGTTTGTCTATACTATAACATGGTGGTTTTCTAGCTTTATATATGATTGAATCTGAAATATAGGTTGCAACTTTAACTTTTCCTTTGCGCTCTGTCTCATCAATAACTGGAGGGTAGAAGTAACCCTCTAACTTAGGGAGATTGCTTTTATAACAATTGAGGGACTGGAGGGCAATTATATGATAGTTGTGATCTTGCAGAAAATGGATCAGATAGTCAAAATTACATTTACTTCTACAGTTCCATTGCAAAAAGCGAAATAGGCCTGCGCCACACCCATCATCATTACATCCAGCTGTCTGCATAAGTGAATAGATACATAGAATAAAGAGTATCTGTCTAATGTACTTCAGGAAAAGAAAAAATAAAGACACATTTACCTTACATACAATCATTTGGAATTCACACGGCAATTTGACAATATTGATTTCAGTTCAGAGATGGAGGACGTCATGACGCCCGTTATGGTTTTCATGATGCTGACAAACTGATAAGAAAGGTTTTCCAAAAACGTGATTATACTTCCAAGTACAAAATCAGAAGGATCGGAAATTGCAGACGCTGGTGAGATTGATTCTTTTCTCTGATTGGAGTTGGTCTTCACAAATGTTGGTTGACGTGTATTGACAGGGGTTTTGCAGGATGGTGTTGATTGTTCTGAACAGCTTGATGTTTGATCAGATGCAGACTGCTGTGAGCTGATATGTTTCCGTAATGGTGTTGACTGTTCTGAACAGCTAGATGATTTGCCAGATTTGTTATTTTCTTGTGTGTTGTCAGTTCTATCTTCCAATGTAAACCTGTCCTTGTCTGTCTTGTCTGTCTCCAACGGGTGTTTGGACCCATGTAGTAATTTTCCATGCACGTTCTTGGCAGTTACAGTTGGCACACACACATACACACCCTAGCATGCACACAGATGTGCGAGCGCAGAAACACACAATACATCACAGCAGTGTGAACAAATCTGATGGGAGATAAAGTAGCATGAGAAGTAATGAACGAACGAAACAAAAAACAAACTAACAAACAAGCATATAAAAAACAAAACAAAACAAAACAACAACAAAAACAAACCAAAGCGAAACGAGGAGTGGTGAATGAATGTGGCCAGGTGACGATCATCACTGTTGAACTGGATGGCTTTTGAATACTTTCCAATCACATTTATTGGTCTGAAGTTTACAGGGTTTGGTGTCAATCCGAATCTTAACTGCTTCCTTGTCAACAGGCCT
This sequence comes from Babylonia areolata, assembly GCF_041734735.1. Classification (NCBI taxonomy): domain Eukaryota; kingdom Metazoa; phylum Mollusca; class Gastropoda; order Neogastropoda; family Buccinidae; genus Babylonia; species Babylonia areolata. Next base: position 2,576,414 of record NC_134881.1, on the reverse strand, counting down.
CGGTCAGTCAGTCTCCTTTGATCATGGTATTTTCCACTCTCACACGGTATTTTCCACTCTCACACGGTATTTTCCACTCTCACACGGTATTTTCCACTATCACACGGTATTTTCCAAACGCTTCCCTTCCCCAGTCTCCCTCACCCCGCCCCCAACTCCACCTCCAAAAACACACACGCTTGCGAGTACACGTCACGCAGACAGACCATTAGGATATATGTTTACATCTATTAAAGGTCAGTGAGACAGACAGACAGGCAGATGGATGTACAGACTGACAGACACAAGCACGCGCGATACAGTTCTCAAATCATAGTCGTAATCCCAGGCAAATGCATAGATACAATGTAGAGAAATATCTTACAACCCATTCAACAAAGAGAAAGAGAAAAAAAAGAGGGGGAGTGGGAGACCACACACACACACACACACACAAACACACACACACACACACACACACACACACACACACACACACACACACACACACACACACACACACACACACACAGACACACACACACACACACACACACATACACACACACATACACACACACTCACACAGCCACACAGCCACACACACACACACACACACACACACACAGCCACACACTCACACAAACACACACACACACACACACACACACACACACACACACACACACACACACGCACACAGAGGACTAGATTTCATAATTATTTATTTGTGTTGATGTCGATCCATGAGATAAAGGAACCTGCGCCATTTTCAGACAATGAGTCAGCCTATCGGCCCAGGCCAGGGGTCAGATGGAGAAGGTTGACAATAGTCTGGAATCTGAAACAAACCCCCCCTAAGAATGAATACTGATATCGTTAGCAACAACAGTCACGCTTGAGCAACCAAAAACTTCAGACATCTCTATAAGTGTACCTCTTCTTCTTCTTCGTTCGTGGGCTGCAACTCCCACGTTCACTCGTATGTACGCGAGTGGACTTTTATGTGTATGATCGCTTTTACCCCGGTGTACATGCAAAGTATGTTCTTGTTTCTATGACCCACCGAACGCTGACATGGATTACAGGATCTTTAACGTGCGTGTTTGATCTTCTGCTTGCGTATACACACGAAGGGGGTTCAGGCACAAGCAGGTCTGCACAATTGTCGACCTGGGAGATGGGAAAAATCTCCACCCTTTACCCACCAGGCGCCGTTTCCGAGATTCGAACCCGGGACCCTCAGATTGAAAGTCCAACGCTTTAACCACTCGGCTGTTGCGCCGGTCTGATCCTGTCTAACTAGGTTGGAGCAAATTGTGTTATGATATGTGATACATGCATGAGAAGCCTACAGATGTATTTTCCCACTGGTTTTAAAGGAACTGAAACTACTGAAATGGGCCTGCTATTTTTGGCATCGATTTTGTCTCGAGTTTTAAACACTGGAATTCTTTTTGGTAAGTTTAAGATAAGGAAAATAACTCCGATGAATACACATCTTGTATAAATCTGTTTGAGAATTAGAAATGATCGGAGCACTGGATTTAGCGTTGCATGAGCGATCTCAGTTGGGCTAAGTTTGCTTAGCGATACGGAATTTTTCCTAAGTTTACGCCAGGTACACAGACTTAGTAAAACTCTTAATGCGTATCAAACTTAAAGGCCGCTGATATCTCTTATGCAACCAAGCCCTGGACGTTAAACAGTTTTCCGCCCTTACCATAAAAATGATGATGATAATAATAATGATAATGATGATGATAATGATGATGATAATAATGGATACTTGTTGAGCGCTTTCCTCCCTCAAAGGGAGCTCAAAACGCTTCACAATAAACATTGAACACTCACACACACACACACACACACACACACACACACACACACACACACACACACACACACACACACACACACACACACACAGAAATATATATATAGAGAGAGTTTACATGGCTTATAAAAGGTATTGAAAGTCTGTCTATGGATAGGCTTTTTCAAAAAGATGTGTTTTCATACGAGTTTTAAAAGATTGAAATGAGGGAGAGAGTGGCCAAGAAAGGGAAAGAAAGAGTTCTCACGATCGACAGAGAGGGGGGCAGATGGAGTGGTTGAGGAAAGGGAGAGAGAGAGAGAGAGAGAGAGAGAGAGAGAGAGAGAGAGAGAGAGAGACAGAGAGAGAGACAGAGACAGACAGACAGAGAGAGAGAGAGACAGACAGACAGACAGAGAGAGAGAGAGAGAGAGAGAGAGACAGAGAGAGAGACAGAGACTGACGATCTGCAGAGGGGGGAGCAGATGGAGTGGATGAGATGGGACTGGTCCACAATCAGCACGGTGTGGCAGGCACTCTCGCAACTCTGCTCCGTGGCGTCGGACCCCACTTTGTCCAGGATGTTCTGGGCCGTCTCCTTCAGGTCCTGGAGGCTTAGCAGGTCTGCACACAGGTGCACGATGCGAGGCGATGCCATGCCTTACCTTGCCATGCGATGCGTGACAAAATTTAACTGCGATGCAATGACAGGCGAAGCAATGCAATCAGTTGTTGCAGTGCAGACTAAACACGATATATATGGTATTGTATGATAGTCAGTCGTGTCCGACTATGACCATCAGAACAGTAAAGGAGTAAACTGCTGTCCCGACTATCTGGGCTAGGATTTGATTCTAGTGGAGAATGTCCTGCCCACATTACACTACCACTCTTTCGGTCAAGAGGGTTTTTAGGACAGTCGGCGTTGGAATGGTTCCGAAAGCCCAACTAGCCCCCAAGGCTGCAGCAGTAAGAGCTATTGCAGTCTTGCCTTCGAGTTTGAGTCATAGCAAACAGTTCTAGCACTGCAGACTAAGCACACGCCACGACAGAAACGGTACTTTATGTAATGCAATACAATACTATATGCCATACGATACGACACCATACTATGCCCTACCCCATCACACCACAACACATAAATGCCAAGTGACACACAACATGCCACACTACACCATACAATACACGCTATAATTATCAGACGATACACAAAATATTTGTATTTGTATTTCTTTTTATCACAACAGATTTCTCTGTGTGAAATTCGGGCTGCTCTCCCCAGGGAGAGCGCGTCGCTACACTACAGCGCCACCCATTTTTTTGTATTTTTTCCTGCGTGCAGTTTTATTTGTTATTCCTATCGAAGTGGATTTTTCTACAGAATTTTGCCAGGAACAACCCTTTTGTTGCCGTGGGTTCTTTTATGTGCGCTAAGTGCATGCTGCACACGGGACCTCGGTTTATCGTCTCATCCGAATGACTAGCGTCCAGACCACTACTCAAAGTCTAGTGGAGGGGGAGAAAATATCGGCGGCTGAGCCGTGATTTGAACCAGCGCGCTCAGATTTTCTCGCTTCCTAGGCGGACGCGTTACCTCTAGGCCATCACTCCACATCACCCCTCGCCCTTCAAACACCACATCACCTCAAACCACAATATACCGTACCAGGCCACACGGAGCACACAATACGACATCACACCACACAATTCACACAATATCAGACGATAACAATAACATATCAAGGCAAGACAAGAAGTTTCTTTCACGTGCCCCCTAGGGGCATTGAGACAGTACATACAGACATCTTTTACAGACACCATATGGATAAAAAGTGATATAAAAAATAACAAAAAAGCTAACTTTTGGAAAAACAAACAAATACAAATCAGCAAGTCAATTTTCCTTAGTACTTGAAAATAACGCAAACAACCATATATAAATCAACACTAGAACATGCAAATTTTCCATAGAACTTGACTATTTTTCTCCATCAACAAAGTTCTATCGAAAAGGAAAAGCGTATGGAAGAGACAAAGGATTTCTTTTTTCAGAAAGTAATGAGTAGATCTTTATGGTGTTGGGGCGGGTTCTTCAGTATGTAGACAAACATTTTGCCTGATGTTTTCAAAAAGGCGACAGAGAAACAAATAATGAAATTCACCAGCAATATCGTTTGTGGAACATTTTTCACATATTTTTTCATTTTGAGGGTAAATTGTCAAAACACTCTTTAATAACAGGCAGTGCATTATTGGTTGGTCTAAACTTTTCTAATTTAATCACACAATTATTTGGTGACACTGCAGAATAAGTATCTCTACCAAAAATGGGTTTAAACATCCTGTAATTAATATGCATACTCTCGTTATCACAATTACCAATCTTGCAAAAACTGATATTTTAAACAACACTTAACTTTCTCTTTAAACCATGTGGGATGTACATTGAAAACTTTGTTGATTTAACCAGAGACTGCTAAACCAGTTTCATCCAGGAGGGTTTGAATACTTTTTGTGGTATTGACTCTAATGTATGTTGACAGCGTATAAATTGAAAAGATCTATAAACAATAGAAGGTATTTTTTAAGTACTTTGGTTCGTAACACGCTTAAGCAAAAATGCTAGCGTTCCTGTTTTCACGGAGATAGACGCAGGAAACCTACCAGTTTCAGCAAATACCACATCACACCCACACCCCTCAAACAACACACAACCTCAAACGACAGCTCAAACGTCATCACACCACACCAGAAAAGAACAGCACACGAAGCACTCTCTAACTGTACATACACGACACGATTCGAATACACTACAACAAAACACGACAAAACGCAGCACAACCAGCTTCCAACACTCACGGCCAAAGCCCAGGAACTCCAGGAGGCCACGTTTGTCCACTTCAGTGGACAGAGCAAGAGGCATCAGTACCAAGAGAACCACAGCGATCTTCATGGTGAATGTTGTCTGGAATGTCATCATCATCATAATCAT
>NC_134881.1:2559127-2564127 GCF_041734735.1 Babylonia areolata | reverse complement strand
ACACAGCACCACACAACACTACCCAACACTACACAGCACCACACAACACTACCCAACACTACACAGCACCACACAACACTACCCAACACCACACTACACCAAACCACACTACACAACACTACACTACACCACACTACACAACACCACACAACACCACACCACACTACCCAACACTACACAACACAACACCACACTACCCAACACTACACAACACAACACCACACTACCCAACACTACACAACACGACACCACACTACCCAACACTACACAACACAACACCACACTACCCAACACTACACAACACGACACCACACTACCCAACACTACACAACACAACACCACACTACCCAACACTACACCACACCATACCACACTACCCAACACTACACAACACCACACCACACTACCCAACACTACACAACACAACACCACACTACCCAACACTACACAACACAGCGCCACACTACCCAACACTACACCACACCACACCACACTACCCAACACTACACAACACAACACCACACTACCCAACACTACACAACACAGCGCCACACTACACCACACAACACCACACTACCCAACACTACACAACACAACACCACACTACACCACACAACACCACACGACACTACCTAACACTACACAACACAACACAACACCACACAACACCACACTACACTACCCAAAACTACCTAACACTACCCAACACCACACAACACTACCCAACACCACACAACACTACCTAACACTACCCAACACCACACAACACTACCTAACACTACCCAACACCACACAACACTACCTAACACTACCCAACACCACACAACACCACACAACACTACCCAACACTACCCAACACTACCCAACACTACCCAACACCACACAACACTACCCAACACCACACAACACTACCTAACACTACCCAACACCACACAACACCACACAACACTACCCAACACTACCCAACACCACACAACACTACCCAACACCACACAACACTACCCAACACTACACAACACCACACAACACCACACAACACTACCCAACACCACACAACACCACACAACACTACCCAACACCACACAACACCACACAACACTACCCAACACCACACAACACTACCCAACACCACACAACACCACACAACACCACACAACACCACACAACACTACCTAACACTACCCAACACCACACAACACCACCCAACACCACACAACACTACCCAACACCACACAACACCACACAACACCACACAACACTACCCAACACCACACAACACCACACAACACCACACAACACCACACAACACTACCCAACACCACACAACACCACACAACACCACACAACACCACACAACACCACACAACACTACCCAACACCACACAACACCACACAACACTACCCAACACTACCCAACACCACACAACACTACCCAACACCACACAACACCACACAACACTACCCAACACCACACAACACCACACAACACTACCCAACACCACACAACACTACCCAACACTACCCAACACCACACAACACTACCCAACACCACACAACACTACCCAACACCACACAACACCACACAACACTACCCAACACCACACAACACCACACAACACCACACAACACCACACAACACTACCCAACACCACACAACACCACACAACACCACACAACACTACCCAACACCACACAACACTACCCAACACCACACAACACTACCCAACACCACACAACACTACCTAACACCACACAACACTACCCAACACCACACAACACTACCCAACACCACACAACACTACCCAACACCACACAACACTACCCAACACCACACAACACCACACAACACCACACAACACCACACAACACCACACAACACCACACAACACTACCTAACACCACACAACACCACACAACACTACCCAACACCACACAACACCACACAACACCACACAACACCACACAACACTACCCAACACCACACAACACCACACAACACCACACAACACTACCCAACACCACACAACACCACACAACACCACACAACACTACCCAACACCACACAACACCACACAACACCACACAACACTACCCAACACCACACAACACCACACAACACTACCCAACACCACACAACACCACACAACACTACCCAACACCACACAACACCACACAACACTACCCAACACTACCCAACACCACACAACACTACCCAACACCACACAACACTACCCAACACCACACAACACTACCCAACACTACCCAACACCACACAACACTACCCAACACCACACAACACTACCCAACACCACACAACACTACCCAACACCACACAACACCACACAACACTACACAACACCACACAACACTACCCAACACTACCCAACACCACACAACACTACCCAACACTACCCAACACCACACAACACTACCCAACACCACACAACACCACACCATAGTTTCGGTTTCTCAAGGCGTCATCTCGTTCGGACAAATCCATTCACGTGACACCGTTAACCGATTGGCAATTGTTTCTTGTTCAATTTACCATCATGAAATCAAATCTTGACGTGACTTGACTTGACTTGACTTGACTTGCCCACGTCACGTCTCCTCTGAATGACTAAACTCTCAGTTTGATTTCCCAGTCAAACTTGGCAGAAAAGAACGAGAGCGGGATTCGAACCCAGACCCTCACGGACACTGTATTGACAGATAAGCATCTTAACCATTCTGCCGCATTGCTCCACACTACACAACACAGCACAACGCGACCCGATACTGCCCAACACGACACAATAAAACACACTACACAACACAGCACAACGCGACCCGATACTGCCCAACACGACACAATAAAACACACTACACAACACAGCACAACGCGACCCGATACTGCCCAACACGACACAAGAAAACACACTACACAACACAGCACAACGCGACCCGATACTGCCCAACACGACACAAGAAAACACACTACACAACACAGCACAACGCGACCCGATACTGCCCAACACGACACAATAAAACACACTACACAACACAGCACAACACGACCCGATACTGCCCAACACGACACAATAAAACACACTACACAACACAGCACCACGCGACCCGATACTGCCCAACACGACACAATAAAACACACTACACAACACAGCACCACGCGACCCGATACTGCCCAACACGACACAATAAAACACACTACACAACACAGCACCACGCGACCCGATACTGCCCAACACGACACAATAAAACACACTACACAACACAGCACAACGCGACCCGATACTGCCCAACACGACACAATAAAACACACTACACAACACAGCACAACACGACCCGATACTGCCCAACACGACACAAAAAAACACACTACACAACACAGCACAACACGACCCGATACTGCCCAACACGACACAAGAAAACACACTACACAACACAGCACCACGCGACCCGATACTGCCCAACACGACACAAGAAAACACACTACACAACACAGCACCACGCGACCCGATACTGCCCAACACGACACAAGAAAACACACTACACAACACAGCACAACGCGACCCGATACTGCCCAACACGACACAAGAAAACACACTACACAACACAGCACAACGCGACCCGATACTGCCCAACACGACACAAGAAAAGACACTACACAACACAGCACAACGCGACCCGATACTGCCCAACACGACACAAGAAAACACACTACACAACACAGCACAACGCGACCCGATACTGCCCAACACGACACAATAAAACACACTACACAACACAGCACAACACGACCCGATACTGCCCAACACGACACAAGAAAACACACTACACAACACAGCACAACGCGACCCGATACTGCCCAACACGACACAATAAAACACACTACACAACACAGCACCACGCGACCCGATACTGCCCAACACGACACAATAAAACACACTACACAACACAGCACAACACGACCCGATACTGCCCAACACGACACAATAAAACACACTACACGACAACTGGGTCCAACACTCACGGTTAAAGCCCAGGAACTCCAGGAGGCCACGGCTGTCCACTTCAGTGGACAGAGCAAGAGGCATCAGTACCAAGAGAACCACAGCGATCTTCATGGTGAATGTTGTCTGGAATGTCATCATCATCATCATCATCATCATCATCGTCGTCGCCGTCGTCGGTGTCGACGTCGTTGTCATCGTCCTTCTCCTCAGTCTCCTCACCACCACCACCATCATCATCATCATCAGTGGGTACAGTCTTCCCCCAACGTTTGATATTATCATCGTCATCGTCAGCGTTGTCATCATCGTTGACTTTAAGCTCTCTCTTTCACCTCCACCAACCACAGCCACCATAGCGCAATCATCATTTTTCACCATCTTCAGAGTTGTCGTAGCCAGTGTCACGTTTGAGATTCTTTCACGCATTTATGCGATATTTGTTTACATCAAATTAACGGGTTTCTCCTTTAAAGAAAAGAAAAAAAAAGAAGAAAAAAAAAGAAGAATCGCTGTGTTGATTGCAAACTCTGGGAGAAAGTAATTGTAAAGTTTATGTAGTGAAAACCGCCGTGACCACACAATACAATACAATACAATACAATACAATACAATACAATATTGCAAGAGAGAGAGAGAGAGAGAGAGAGAGAGAGAGAGATTTTGTATTGGCAAATATCATTTTATAGCTATGATGCCAAGGGGAACAATTTAGCTTATGCATGTGACGGGGAAAAAAAAAGAAAAAAAGAAAAAGAAAAAAAGAAAAGAGGGGAAATAATAAACACCCGAAAAACATATCCGGTATTTTTACAGTCATACATTCATGCGTATGACATTAACATCTATACCAGACAACTCGTGCATAGAAGTCACTTGCTTGACATTGAATAATACGGTTATGATGTTGCTTTCAATATATATGCTAAGCACAACAATTTTTTGTTTAAGTTTCCTCTCTCTCTCTCTCTCTCTCTCTCTCTCTCT
>NC_134881.1:2546627-2554127 GCF_041734735.1 Babylonia areolata | reverse complement strand
GTCATCACCACTGTTCCCAACGCAGACAAGCTCATCATTCTTGATGACTTTGACGCGAGAGCTGGCTGTGACAGCACCTCCTGGGAAGGCCTGATTGGGAAGCATGGGGTTGGCAACTGTAACAGCAATGGTCAACTACTTCGCCAGACATGTGCCGAGCACGACCTTCTTATCACAAGCACCGTCTTCTGCCTCCCTACCCGTAACAGGACGTCATGGATGCATCCTCGCTCTGGGCATTGGCATCTCATTGACTTTGTCATCGTCAGGAAGACAGGCAGGACGTACGAGTCACGAGGGCCATATGCGGCGCCGAGAGCTGGACAGACCACCGTCTTATCGTCTCCAAACTCAACCTCCGCATCCAACCCAAGAGACGGCCTCAGGGCATGAAAGCACCCAAACGCCTGAATGTCAAGAAGCTGGAGCTAGGCAACATCAAGCAGAGCTTTGCTGACACCCTGGAGGAACGCCTTGAGTCCATCGTGCTGGACAACCAGAATGTGGAGGCAGCATGGGGCGCACTGCATGAGACGGTGTACAACACTGCCATGGAGTGCCTGGGGCCTTCTGTCAGGAAGCACAAAGACTGGTTTGATGAGAACTGCACTGAGATCAAGCAGCTGCTGGAAGACAAACGCCAAGCCTACAGAGCCCACATTGAAGATCTCAAGTAACAGTCAAAGAAAGACATACTGAAGAGCGCACGCAGCACCATCCAGCTGAAGCTGTGGCAGATGCAGGATTCCTGGTTGAGCAACAAAGCTGATGAGATCCAGGGCTTTGCATACTGGAACGACATGAAGAACTTCTATAACGGCCTGAAAGAAGTCTACGGTCCCACCACCTCCGGATCTGCACCACTCCGCAGTGCTGATGGTTCTACCCTAATCACTGACGAGGACGGGATCCTTGAGAGATGGGCTGAACACTTTGACAGTGTACTGAACCGCCCTTCCACCATCAATGATGGTGCCATCGACCGACTCCCCCAGGTGCCAGTCATTGAGTCGTTGGATGCCATTCCAACTTTGGAGGAGACCCAGAAAGCTATCCGTCTGCTATCCAATGGCAAAGCCCCTGGCTCAGACTCCATTCCAGCTGAAGTCTACAAAGAAGGTGGTATGGCGCTGACTGAGAAGCTTCATCAGCTGTTCCAGCTCATCTGGCAGCATGAGGCAGTTCCACAGGACTTCAAAGACGCTTCCATCATACACCTGTACAAGCGCAAACGAAATAGTCAGGCCTGTGACAACCATCGTGGAATATCCCTGCTGTTCGTCGCAGACAAGACTCTAGCCAGAGTGCTACTCAACCGTCTCATAGCGCACCTTGAGCAAGGTCTCCTACCAGAGAGCCAGTGTGGCTTCCGGAAAGAACGCGGGACTATCGACATGATGTTTGCTGCCAGGCAGCTCCAGGAGAAATGTCAGGAACAGAACGCCGACCTTTACTCCACCTATGTCGATCTGACCAAGGCCTTCGATACTGTTAGCAGAGATGGCCTTTGGAGAATCATGGCGAAGTACGGATGTCCCAGAAAGTTCATCACCATCATACGGCAACTACACGATGGGATGCTGGCCCGAGCAAGACAACGGAGAGACTTCAGAACCATTCCCTGTCTCCAACGGAGTCGAGCAAGGGTGTGTTCTTGCCCCCACCCTGTTCAGTCTCATGTTTTCAGCCATGCTGACAGATGCCTTCAGAGACGCTGACGTAGGCATTGGCATCAGGTGCCGCACAGATGGCTCACTCTTCAACCTCAGGAGGCTTCAAGCAAAAACCAAGGTGAGGACAGACACCGTCGACTTCCTGTTTGCTGATGACAGCGCTCTCAATGCTGCCTCCGAAGCTGACATGCAACACAGTGTCGACAAGTTCTCTGCTGCCTGTGACAACTTTGGCCTCACAATCAGCACAAAGAAGACTGAGGTGATGCACCAGCCAGCTCCAGGAAAGCCTTACGTTGAACCAAACATCTTCATCAACGGGCAACGACTGAACGCGGTGGACAAGTTCACATACCTGGGCAGTACACTCTCTCGCACAGTTGTCATCGACGACGAGGTGAATGCCAGACTCGCCAAAGCCAGCGCTGCTATCGGCAGACTCCATAAGAACGTTTGGAACAGGAGAGGTATCATCCTGGAGACGAAGCTCAAAGTATACAAGGCCATAGTTCTCACCACACTGCTCTATGGATGTGAATCATGGACGGTCTACAAACGCCACGCCAATAAGCTGAACCACTTCCACATCACCGGCCTCAGAAAACTTCTCGGCATAAAGTGGCAAGAGAAGATCCCTGACACAGAGGTGCTCACTCGTGCAAACTTGCCCAGCATCTACACCATCTTGATGCAGGCCCAGCTGCGCTGGGCAGGCCATGTAGTTCGCATGCCAGACCACCGGCTCCCCAAGAAACTGCTGTACGGCGAACTCCAACATGACAAACGCTCCCATGGAGGCCAAAAGAAGCGCTTCAAAGACACTCTGAAAGCTGCTCTGAAGGCCTTCAACATCAGCCACGACACATGGGAGCTGAATGCAATGGACAGACCAAAGTGGCGTTCTGCTGTCCATAAAGGCGCCAAATCCGGTGAGGCCAACAGAATCACTGCAGCAGAGCAACGCAGACAGGCCAGGAAAAGCAGTACCAGTAAGTCCCCGACAGCCGCCACCATCCACTGTCCACACTGCGTCAGAACCTTCCGGGCGCGGATTGGCTTGACCAGTCATCTGCGCACCCACAGAGCCCAACCCACCCACCTCCAGGATGACTAGATGGTCCTCGTCGATCCCGACGGACGAACCACACACACACACACACGTGTGTGTGTGTGTGTGTGTGTGTGTGTGTGTGTGTGTGTGTGTGTGTGTGTGTGTGTGTGTGTGTGCGTGCGTGTGTGTGTATGTGTTTGTGCGTGCGTATGTGTGTATGTGTGCGTGTGTGTGTGTGTGTGTGTGTGTGTGTGTGTGTGTGTGTGTGTGTGTGAGTGTGAGTGTGTGAGTGTGTGTCTGTGTGTGTGTGTGTGTGTGTGAGTGTGAGTGTGTGAGTGTGTGTGTGTTGATATCTTTTTCTATCTGGCAGTGTAACTGATTTAGTACTTAAGTGGATTTTCCCACATAATTTTGCCTCGGACAACCCTTTTATTACCGTAGGTCCTTTTCCATGCGGTAAGTGCATGCTGTATGTGGGACCCACCGTTTTACGTTTCTCATCTGTACGTGTGAGTTTTTGCGTGAATGAAATTAATGAACGAATAATTGAAGAAATCAATGAATCACTCAGTCAGTCAGTCGATCAGCCAGTCAGTCTAGCATTGCAATTCAGAAGCAAAACAGAAGAAAGCTGAATTGATAACTTTTATTTTGTCGTATCCTATTTTCCTTTAATGACAGAGGCAGACTGTTGTGTCATCCAGTTCACGTGCAGTCAGTGGACAGCCAATGGACGTTCAGACAGGTGGACATCTGCGTCACGTCAGTCCGGTGTTGGCAAGGCTCCATCAGTACTTGTAGTAGGTGGGGATGATCTTCTTGTGGTCTGAAACACAATGTGAACACACGTAGTGTATCGGTGTCGTCGTACAAATCACCAGTGAAATCACCATCATCTTTAACAACATCGCCAGTCATCAATGTCATCATTAGCAGCAGCAAGAGCAGCAATTTACAGTTGCTTGAAACTGAACACACAGACACACAGACACACAGACACACACACACACACACACACACACAAATACACAGACGCGGCAAAATTTTCATACGATAAAGACATCAGGATAAATCCACGTACAAAACATTGCTAATCTGCTTTCTCTGTCAATACACATGCAATCATTGCACCAAGATTTCTCTAAACAGCCAGTGAAACGGAGTCTTTTCTTCTCAAGTCTCAGTCAGGTATTGTGTGTTTCACTTCAAAAACAGTTTGCAATCTTGAAGAAACAAGTCACATGGTTTTCAAGGAAAACAGAAAAAGGGGAACAGATGGAAACAACAGCAACAACAACCCTTGTAACTCACAATCGGGGTGGTTATGACTGAACTGAACTCTTTCTAATCTCACATGTCATCCAGCGCAAACACTCACAGATGCCGATGTAGCCATGTCCCCCGCCGCGGAAGCCGCCGAAGCCGCCGAAGCCGCCGAGCCGGAAGCCGCCGAAGCCGCCGAAGCCGCCGAAGCCGGGGTAAAAGCCGCCTTTGCCGATACCTATTCCGCCAAAACCGCCGGCAAAGCCAATGCCGCCGATGCCGATGCCACCGCCTCCGATGAAGCCACCTCGACCACCAACTCCATAGTAGCCGCCGTATTTCGGATAGTAGAAGGCTTCTGTCAGGGCGACCAGAACACACAGGACGAGGGCAACAGCAGCGACCTTCATGGTGATGGCTGTGCAGAGAAAGTGAGGACGGTCAGGTATGATGATTTTGTACCCACATCAATCAATCAATCAATCAATCCATCAATCAATCAATCAATTAATCAACCAACCAACCGTGTATGTAGTAGTAGTAGTTGCAGTAGTCTTCAGTTTAACGTCTTTCCACTTCAAGTGAAAAAGACAGGAAAAGGCCGGGCGTGCGGGGTGGGGGAGTGGGAGCGGAAGGGGGTGTACGGATGTGTGTGGGTGTGTGTGTGTGTGTGTGTGTGTGTGGGAGGGGGGGATGGGGGGGCGGAGGGAAGAGGGAGTCAAAGGGACAGGGAGGAAAATAAAACAAAGATCCTGGCTGGCAGGCCGGTGGAAAGACCAGGACAGGTCTGCACTTGGAACACTTTGACTGCCCTTCTTAAAGCTTTATACATGAGATCTGAAATATCTGCGATAATGATGATTTTGATCTACCGTTCTTGTTAAATATGACATTCCGGATAATGTGTTCACGTGAAACCAAAATTACTTCAGCTTGTTCACTGACATAGTTAAAACATGATTACCCAATGTGATTCACAGACATTTGTGATATCTAAACTTGGCAGACGTATAAACACTTTGTTCTGTCTTACGTTATCTTTATCTGACAAATCAATATTCTAGCTACCAGCCACCGTGGTGAAATGGTTGATGGCAATAACAGACTGCTGAACAGGTGTTGGTGGGATCCAGTGCCATCCTAAACATCATCATTATGCCATCTTTTGGCCCATGGCTGGCTGGCAGCTTCCAGGACTAGTGTGCTGTGGGATCAGATAAGTCTGGACCACACACATTTCCAGTGTTTTCCACTTTCTTTCTCAAACGAGATTTTTGAGCATGCTAATCAGATATCATGACTAGATATTTCTGTCTCTCAAGCCTGATCGATATATTACAAAGTTCAGCCTTAAACTGCAGTTCTTGTAGCAATCTGTGAATAGTTTCTTCAGCGAAACAAGGAACTTCAGGCGTGGGTTTCCAAGCAAAGTGGCAACTGCATATTTTTGCATAATTTGCATGTGCAATGATTCTGTCCCTTGCAAATCATTCTGCCCAGCCAAATCACTTTGGAACAATCATATTACATAAGTTAAAAAAGTTGGAAAGTAAGAAGATGCGGGTGGGAAAGGGAATCTAAAGATGAACAACGATAAGGAAGAGGAGAGGGAGGAGGAACAGAAGAAGGACGAAGAGAAGGAAGAGGAGAGGGAGGAGGAACAGAAGAAGGACGAAGAGAAGGAAGAGGAGAGGGAGGAGGAACAGAAGAAGAAGAGAAGGAAGAGGAGAGGGAGGAGGAACAGAAGAAGGACGAAGAGAAGGAAGAGGAGAGGGAGGAGGAACAGAAGAAGGACGAAGAGAAGGAAGAGGAGAGGGAGGAGGAACAGAAGAAGGACGAAGAGAAGGAAGAGGAGAGGGAGGAGGAACAGAAGAAGGACGAAGAGAAGGAAGAGGAGAGGGAGGAGGAACAGAAGAAGGACGAAGAGAAGGAAGAGGAGAGGGAGGAGGAAGAAGATTGTGTAAAAGAGTACAGAAGAAGAAGAAGAAGAAGAAGAAGAAGAAGAAGAAGAAGAAGAAGAAGAAGAAATGGCAATAGTGGTAAAGTAGATAAAGCCGCAGCAATACTGATAGCAGCAAAAAACGGCAATAGCCATGGAACCAACAGTAAAAAATAAGCACCAGTAACAACTGAAGAAACAACAGAAGAAGAAGAAGAGAAAGAAATAATGAAATGATAAACGAAAGAAGCGAAATCAGCCAAAAGAGAATAAAAAAGAATGAAAGAAATGAAACAAAGGAAAGAAACTAAAAGAGAAGGAGCAAAAGAAAGTGAGGAGTCAAGAAAGAAAGAAATGCAAAAAAGAATTAAGCAAAGAAAGACATCAAGGATGAAATAGAAAGACTAAGAAGGAGAGAAAACAGCAGAGAAAGACATCAAGGATGAAATAGAAAGACTAAGAAGGAGGAGAAAACAGCAGAGAAAGACATCATGGATGAAATAGAAAGACTAAGAAGGAGGAGAAAACAGCAGAGAAAGATATCAAGGATGAAATAGAAAGACTAAGAAGGAGAGAAAACAGCAAAGAAAGACATCATGGATGAAATAGAAAGACTAAGAAGGAGAGAAAACAGCGAAGAATGGAGAAAAGGGAAAAAAGAAGTAAAAGAGTAGAAGGGAAAAATAACAAAAAGAGACAGAAAGAACAGAAGAAAAAGAACAATAAACGAATGAAAGAAATGATTGAGAAAGAGAGAGAGGGAAAAGGAAGGAAGCCAAGAGTTAACACTCCCCCCCCCCCCCAAACCGCCTCCCCAACGAAGAAACAAACCTAAAAAGAAACAAAGACACAAAGAAAGAATGAAAGAAAACACAAAAAAAGACAACTCACCAAAGGTTCCGGACACAAAACGTCGAGACAGAAAGACATAAGCAAAGAATGGAAGAAAGATGCATGAAAAAAAAAAAAAAAAGGAAAGAAAATAAGAAAGGAAGAAAGAAAGAAAACACAAGGGAGACAACTGACCAATGGTTGCAGACACCAAGCTTCCAAGACAGCCAGGCAGCAAGACCAGCAGGCAGTGAAGGTAGGGGGAGAGAAGAACTGATGTCTGCTCGTGTTGGTGAAGGGTCCCTTTATATAACCCTGTCCACTGCCCCTACCCCCTCCTTCCATTCACTGTCCATTGCTTCTTCTTGCCTTGCTTCCTTCACCTTGATGGATTGATCGCTGTGCTTTAAAGACTTCCCTCCACGCCGGCGGATGGACACTGAAGCTGCACGGGAGTGATGGATACACGTCCTGCCTAATAAACTGCGAGTATATCAAGCGAAATTGATCTATAAAATATAATAAAATAATATAGATAAAGTGAAATAAAATACTATAAAATAAAATGATATTAAATGAAATAATGCAAAATAAAATAATGTGGAATAAAACTATGTAAAATAAAAATTAAAACAAAATAAGATCAAAACAAATAAAATGAAATAAAATCAGGTGAAAAGGAAATAAGATAAAACAATAAAGTACATTCAGTGTGACGTTATTGACGACGCGATTTACGCGCA
>NC_134881.1:2531627-2541627 GCF_041734735.1 Babylonia areolata | reverse complement strand
CACACACACACACATAACACACACACACACACATAACACACACATAACACACACATAACACACACATAACACAGAGAGAGAGAGAGAGAGAGAGAGAGAGAGAGAGAGAGAGAGAGAGAGAGAGAGAGAGAGAGAGAGAGTTGTGGGTATCACATAAAACTGTCATTCTTCGAACATATTTTTTCGTATTAAGTCATTGATTCTTGAAGAAAATAAAAACTGACCAAAATTATTATTGCGCATGTGTGTGTGTGTGTGTGTGTGTGTGTGTGTGTGTGTGTGTGTGTGTGTGTGTGTGTGTGTGTGTGTGTGTGTGTGTGTGTGTGTGTGTGTGTTGTTGTTGTTGTTGTTGTTGTTTCTTGTTGAAACACACAGAGTATTTTTATGGAATGCATAATTGGGAAGGAGATGGTGGAACGATATGAACGAAACACGACAAAAAGAAAAAAAACAACAACATGGAAACATAGTATTCTTATGAAAAAACAACTACCATGTACTTAATCCACAGTTGACTAAAACGACCTCTTGATAAAAAATCCCACGAAATTGGAAACCGCACCACAAGCCTGAAAGCTTCATTGAATGATACAGATGGTATGCTGTAAAAAGAGTGAATAATAAACCCAAGCTTAATATCTTAGTTTTCCATAAATTAGTTGTTGTTTTGTAAAGATTAATAATTAAACTTTAAATGGTTTTTGACACTTCTCTTTTTTGCCGTAAGAAGTGGACTTGTTATCATGTACATAAGGCCCGGTAATTCGTTTTGCAATTTTGTCATGACTTATAGAAGCCGGAAAATCGCGATGAAGACTGGGAAAGTCTGAAGCTTTGACAGATCATACAACAATAAAATACAGATCGGTGTGAGCTGTTTGACATAAAATTGTGCCGTTTCGGGCGTACAACGTCCGTGTGTAACGCCCCCTCCTTGGGCCATGTGTAAGTCTGTGTAACGCCCCCTCCTTGGGCCATGTGTAAGTCTGTGTAACGCCCCCTCCTTTGACTATGTGCAACTCATAACTCCTCCTCCTTTGACTGTGTGTGTCCTTGTAACACCCCCACCTGTGACTATAATTATGTAAGTCCTTGTAACTCCTCCAACTTTGACTATGTGTGTCCTTGTAACACCCCCACCTGTGACTATAATTATGTAAGTCCTTGTAACTCCTCCAACTTTCACTACGTGTGTCCTTGTAACACCCCCACCTGTGACTATAATTATGTAAGTCCTTGTAACTCCCCCAACTTTGACTACGTGTGTCCTTGTAACACACCCACCTGTGACTATAATTGTGTAAGTTGAAATGCCCCCCACCTGTGACTATAATTATGTAAGTCCTTGTAACTCCCCCAACTTTGACTATGTGTGTCCTTGTTACGCCCCCTCCTTTGGCTATGTGTAACTCCTTGTAACTCCCCCTCCTCTATGTGTGTCCTTGTAACTCCCCCTCCTCTGACTATGTGTGTCCTTGTAACTCCCCCTCCTCTGACTGTGTGTGTCCTTGTAACTCCCCCTCCTCTGACGGTGTGTGTACTTGTAACTCCCCCTCCTCTGACGGTGTGTGTACTTGTAACTCCCCCTCCTCTGACGGTGTGTGTACTTGTAACTCCCCCTCCTCTATGTGTGTCCTTGTAACTCCCCCTCCTCTGACTGTGTGTGTACTTGTAACTCCCCCTCCTCTATGTGTGTCCTTGTAACCCCCCCTCCTCTGACGGTGTGTGTCCTTGTAACTCCCCCTCCTCTGACTGTGTGTGTCCTTGTAACTCCCCCTCCTCTGACGGTGTGTGTACTTGTAACTCCCCGTCCTCTGACGGTGTGTGTACTTGTAACTCCCCCTCCTCTATGTGTGTCCTTGTAACTCCCCCTCCTCTGACTGTGTGTGTCCTTGTAACTCCCCCTCCTCTGACTGTGTGTGTCCTTGTAACTCCCCCTCCTCTGACGGTGTGTGTACTTGTAACTCCCCCTCCTCTGACTATGTGTGTCCTTGTAACGCCCCCCACCTTTGACTATAGTCATGTAAGTCCTTGTAACTCCCCCTCCTTTGGCTGTATGTTAGTTCTAGTAACGCTGCCTCCTCCAGCTGCATCACCCCCTCCCTTCCACCCCTGGCGTTTTTGGTTTTGTTGTATAGCTTCAGCAGAAATCACACGTGGGCCAAGAAGGCTTTGCCTCTTGCTTCGTATGTATTAAAAGACTGAATTGTTTCGTTTTATCTTTTTAAAAACAAATCCGTCTTTACTTATTTACTATTCCAAATATCTTATTTTGCATTATCCCAGTTTACTTGATTTTCCTGACGTCACGTCACGTACGCGATTACTTCACACAGCTCCGGTTTTAAAACACAGCGCAACCTGGACATCAAAAACAAAGTCTTTACAACCTGACCAATGATCCATCAAGAATGAAGGAAGCAATGAAGGGTTGATGAGGAGTGAAAAAGGAAGGAGGGGCAGTGGACAGGTTTATATAAAGGGATCCTCCACCAAGAGGAGCAACATCTCTCCCTCTACCTTCACTGCCTGCTGGTCTTGCTGCCTGACTGTCTTGGAAGCTTTGTGTCTGGAACCATTGGTCAGTTGTCTTCCTTGTGTTTTCTTTTTTTTCTTTCTCTCTTTCTTTGCATGTATCTTTCTTCCATTCTTTGTTTATGTCTTTCTTTCTTGACAATTTTTTGTCTGTCTTCGAAGCTTTGTGTCTGGAACCTTTGGTGAGCTGTCTTTTTTGTGTTTTGCTTCTTTTTTCATTCATTCATTCATTCATTCTTTCTTTCTTTCGTTGTGTCTTTGTTTCTTTTTAGATTTCTTTCTTGTTTTTTTGGTGGGTTTTTTGTTGTTGTTGTTGTTGTTGTTGTCTATTTGTTTCTTCGTTCCGTTTCTCTGTCATTCTTATTACCCGTTGTTTCATTGTTTTCCTTCTGTCTTTAAACATTTCTTCGTTTCTTCCTTGGTTTCGTTAACTCTTGGCTTCCTTCCTTTTCCCTCTCTCTCTTTCTCAATCATTTCTTTCATTCGTTTATCGTTCTTTTTCTGCTGTTCTTTCTGTCTCTTTTTGTTATTTTCTCCCTTCTACTCTTTCGCTTCTGTTCCCCCTTGTTTTCTCTCCTTCTTAGTCTTTCTATTTCATCCTTTATGTCTTTCTTTGCTGAATTTGTTTTGTTCCATTTCTTTTTCTTGGCTGCTCATTTTCTTTTCCTCCTTCTCTTTTAGTTTGTTTCCATTGTTTCATTTCTTTCATTGTTTATTTTTTATTCTCTTTTGACTGATTTCGTTTCTTTCGTCTATTATTTCATTATTTCTTTCTCTTCTTCTTCTTCTGTTGTTTCTTCAGTTGTTACTGGTGCTTATTTATTGCTGTTGGTTCCATGGCTATTGCCGTTTTTTGCTGCTATCAGTATTGCTGCGCCTTTATCTACTTTACCACTATTGCCATTTCTTCTTCTTCTTCTGTACTCTCTTATACAATCTTCTTCCTCCTCCACCTGCTCTTCCTTCTCTTCGTCCTTCTTCTGTTCCTCCTCCCTCTCCTCTTCCTTATCGTTGTTCATCTTTAGATTCCATTTCCCACCCGCATCTTCTCCCGGAAAGAGGTGTTTTACTTTCCAAAATCTTTAACTTATGAAGCATGATTGCTCCAAAGTGATTTGGCTGGGCAGAATGATTTGCAAAGGACAGAATCATTTTACATGCAATTTACGCAAAAAAATATGAAGTTGCCACTCTTCTTGGAAACCCACGCCTGAAGTTCCTTGTTTCGCTGAAGAAACTATTCACAGATTGCTACAAGAACTGCAGTTTAAGGCTGAACTTTGTAATATATCGATCAGGCTTGAGAGACAGAAATATCTAGTCATGATATCTGATTAGCATGCTCAAAAATCTCGTTTGAGAAAGAAAGTGGAAAACACTGGAAATGTGTGTGGCCCAGACTTATCTGATCCCACAGCACACTAGTCTTGGAAGCTGCCAGCCAGCCATGGGCCAAAAGATGGCATAATGATGATGTTTAGGATGGTACTGGATCCCACCAACACCTGTTCAGCAGTCTGTTATTGCCATCAACCATTTCACCACGGTGGCTGGTAGCTAGAATATTGATTTGTCAGATAAAGATAACGTTAGATACAACAAAGTATTTCTACGTTTGCCACGTTTAGATATCACAAATGTCTATGAATCACATTAGATATCACAAATGTCTGTGAATCACATTGGGTAATCTTGTTTTAAGAAACTATCTCAGTGAACAAGCTAAGTAAAGTTGGTTTCACGTGAACACTTTATCCGGAATGTCATATTTAACAAGAACGGTAGATCAAAATCATCATTATCGCAGATATTTCAGATCTCATGTTTTAAGCTTTAAGAAGGGCAGTCAAAGTGTTCCAAGTGTAGACCTGTCCTGGTCTTTCCACCGGCCTGCCAGCCAGGATCTTTGTTTTATTTTCCTCCCTGTCCTTTTGCCTCCCTCCTCCCTTCCCCCGCTACCCGTCCCCCTGCCCCCCTCCCACACACACATCCGTACACCCTCTTCCGCTCCCATCCCCCCATCCTCCCGCAACCCCCACCCCGCACCCCCGGCCTTTTCCTGTCTTTTTCACTTAAAGTGGAAAGACGTTAAACTGAAGACTACTACTACATACACTCACACCCACACACTCTCTTGACAATCCCTCTTTCACGGGACCAGAGAAGATCCAAGGGAACCACCATGTGCTGAATACACTGATTGGTTGGTTGGTTGGTTGATTGATTGATTGATTGGTTGATTGATTAATTGATTGATTGATTGATTGATGTAGATGATTGAAAACAGAAAAAGGGGAACAGATGGAAACAACAGCAACAACAACCCTTGTAACTCACAATCGGGGTGGTTATGACTGAACTGAACTCTTTCTTATCTCACATGTCATCCAGCGCAAACACTCACAGATGCCGATGTAGCCATGTCCTTGAAAACCATGTGACTTGTTTCTTCAAGATTGCAAACTGTTTTTGAAGTGAAACACAATACCTGACTGAGACTTGAGAAGAAAAGACTCCGTTTCACTGGCTGTTTAGAGAAATCTTGGTGCAATGATTGTATGTGTATTGACAGAGAAAGCAGATTAGCAATGTTTTGAAAGTGGATTTATCCTGATGTCTATATCGTATGAAAATTTCGTTGTTATCACACAGAAATATCACCATACAAAACGTAATTCACCTAAACCCTAAACTGACATCCCCTGAACCTTTCACGTATAATTCTAGATTGCTGAATGTGAAAGATAACTTGTGACACATTTATTAGTGGAGGATTGCATGCGGTTCAGGACTGGCTTCCACACAAGAGCATGGTCCGCTTATTTCCTTAGTTCCTGAGTTAGTTTTACTGTGCCTTTGCGGCATATTGTTAGTCTGCGCTAGCTTCTTCTGATTGGTATGCACAAAAGATTGCCTTACAATGTACAATGTATTCTGCAACTCTTTTTTTTCCTTTTATTTACGTGGTTTCTAAGCTCTGTGTGTGTGTGTGTGTGTGTGTGTGTGTGTGTGTGTGTGTGTGTGTGTGTGTGTGTGTGTGTGTGTGTGTGTGTGTGTGTGTGTGTGTGTGTTCAGTTTCAAGCAGCTGTAAATTGCTGCTCTTGCTGCTGCTAATGATGACATTGATGACTGGCGATGTTGTTAAAGATGATGGTGATTTTACTGGTGATTTGTACGACGACACCGATACACTACGTGTGTTCACATTGTGTTTCAGACCACAAGAAGTTCATCCCCACCTACTACAAGTACTGATGGAGCCTTGCCAACACCGGACTGACGTGACGCAGATGTCAACCTGTCTGAACGTCCATTGGCTGTCCACTGACTGCACGTGAACTGGATGACACGACAGTCTGCCTCTGTCATTAATTGCAACTTTAAAATTCTTCCGTTTCGCTCCTGGCTTACAATGCTAGACTGACTGGCTGATTGAGTGAGTGAGTGTTTGATGGATTTATTCATTCATTCATTTATTCACGCACACACACACACACACACACACACACACACACACACACACACACACACACACACACACACACACAGAGAATACTTTATTATCTCAAGAAGAGAAATTCATGCGTGGTGTTCGCTTCACAAACAACGCACGGTATGAACACACAAAGGGAATAGAATGATCGGATGCCAAGTTAATGTGGGACCACACAAACATAAACATCCATTGATCACAGTCATTCAATATCAGCGTAAATGTATACATGTATAAAAGAAAATATGCTTGACTGAAAAGTTAATATAAGAATCACATAAAATAATCACAGTCACACACATGCATAAATCAATATCAGACAAAACTAAAACATAGACATGTATACACGGTTAAAAGCAAGCTATTTAGCAGTATTTAAAATCTGATACAAAATATAAGTACACACAACAGACTGGGCCCTCTTAACGAGAAAGTTGATGATCCATGGAACAAGGTTTGAACTGGGATTAAAGGAAAGAAGCTCAAGTGCCATCAGATGAGGTTGGATGGTGTTGAAAGCAGAAGAAAAGGAATTTGGTTTCTCAAGGTGGGTGTATGCGTGATGAAGGAGTGTGAGTATCGCATCGGCAGTACTTCTATTGGCGGTGTAAGCAAACTGGTGTTGATCATTGTATGGAACAATAGAAGACAGAATATGTGAGAATTATGCGTTCAAAGCATTTCATCACAATAGGGTTAAGGGCAATAGGGCGATAGTCGTTCAAGGAAACAGGTCTTTTCACACACACACACACACACACACACGCACACACACACACACACACACACACACACACACACACACACACACAGACACACACACACACACACACACACACACACACACACACACACACACACACACACACACACAATGTTTGATCTTTTATTCAACCCTTTCACCTCTACTGGGAAACGGATGATGACATTTGATGTTAAATAATATGACCACACCACAATCAAACATCAGAAAAATCACAGGCAAAGTCAAATTAGTCAACTCATTTGTAAACATTTGGAAAAATAACAACCCACGTATGGAGCTTTCCCATTTTTTGATAACTCTTTCAATTCTCAGTTGAAGTTTTTGTTTATTTGTTTGTTTGTTGTTGTTCTCTTTCATTCAAACACCACTGCGATAGGAAAAACAAATAAAACTGCACGCAGGATAAAATACAAAAAAATGGGTGGCGCTGTAGTATAGCGACGCGCTCTCCCTGGGGAGAGCAGCCCGAATTTCACACAGAGAAATCTGTTGTGATAAAAAGAAATACAAATACAAATACAGGAAACTCATAAAAAGATAAAGAGTGGATAGAGAGAAATGCTGTTCTTCTTCTGCTTCTGCGCTCTTGGGCTGCAACAATCACGTCCATTCGAATAATGTTTTTGATACAGGTGGGTGTTTTGTGTTTTAAAACCCTTCAGTACCGGGGAAAAACAGTAGAAAGTGGCTTCAAGTCATGAGACAATATTCAAAACACGAAGCCTAAAACTGAGGAAAACATTAGGGAGATACCACTGTAGATACAGTGTGTGAATTGTCAGCCTTCCAGAGTTATTTCCCTTCTGCTGATGACTAGTGATGTCACCATGTACGTAATGTGATACAAGCTACGGCACTCAATGGGTTTTAGATTAAATTTAGAAGTTTTATCTCACAGGCTCCAATATCGGGGGTGCGCATGCTGTGTGCATTCTCCTGTTACATAACCTTTCGAAGGCTGGTTTGGATTATGGGACCTTTTTGTCACGCGCACTTCATCTTCTGCATGTGTATACACACGAAGGAGGTTCGGGTATTAGCAGGTCCTCACCTGTATTGATATGGGAAATAGGACAATCTCAGTCCTTGTGCCACCAGATGCCGCGAGCGAGATTCGAACCGAACCCTCCTATCGAAAGTCCGACGCTTTAACCACTCGGCTGTTGAACCTTTCGGAAAGGATGTGCTATGTTCTCAATCTTCTTTTATATTAACCCCTGATGTGCTATGCAGCACTGCATTGAAGTTTTCAACCTTCTTTTATATTAACCCCTGATGTGCTATGCAGCACTGCATTGAAGTTTTCAACCTTCTTTTATATTAACCCCTGATGTGCTATGCAGCATTGCATTGAAGTTCTCAACCTTCTTTTATATTAACCCCTGATGTGCTATGCAGCATTGCATTGAAGTTCTCAACCTTCTTTTATATCAACCCCTGATGTGCTATGCAGCACTGCATTGAAGTTCTCAACCTTCTTTTATATTAACCCCTGATGTGCTATGCAGCATTGCATTGAAGTTCTCAACCTTCTTTTATATTAACGCCTGATGTGCTATGCAGCATTGCATTGAAGTTCTCAACCTTCTTTTATATTAACCCCTGATGTGCTATGCAGCATTGCATTGAAGTTCTCAACCTTCTTTTATATTAACCCCTGATGTGCTATGCAGCACTGCATTGAAGTTCTCAACCTTCTTTTATATTAACCCCTGATGTGCTATGCAGCATTGAACTGAAGTTCTCAACCTTCTTTTATATTAACCCCTGATGTGCTATGCAGCATTGAACTGAAGTTCTCAACCTTCTTTTATATTAACCCCTGATGTGCTATTCAGCATTGAACTGAAGTTCTCAACCTTCTTTTATATTAACCCCTGATGTGCTATGCAGCATTGCATTGAAGTTCTCAACCTTCTTTTATATTAACCCCTGATGTGCTATGCAGCACTGCATTGAAGTTCTCAACCTTCTTTTATATTAACCCCTGATGTGCTATGCAGCATTGAACTGAAGTTCTCAACCTTCTTTTATATTAACCCCTGATGTGCTATGCAGCATTGAACTGAAGTTCTCAACCTTCTTTTATATTAACCCCTGATGTGCTATTCAGCATTGAACTGAAGTTCTCAACCTTCTTTTATATTAACCCCTGATGTGCTATGCAGCATTGCATTGAAGTTCTCAACCTTCTTTTATATTAACCCCTGATGTGCTATGCAGCATTGAACTGAAGTTCTCAACCTTCTTTTATATTAACCCCTGATGTGCTATTCAGCATTGAACTGAAGTTCTCAACCTTCTTTTATATTAACCCCTGATGTGCTATGCAGCATTGAACTGAAGTTCTCAACCTTCTTTTATATTAACCCCTGATGTGCTATGCAGCATTGAACTGAAGTTCTCAACCTTCTTTTATATTAACCCCTGATGTGCTATGCGGCATTGCATTGAAGTACTCAACCTTCTTTTATATTAACCCCTGATGTGCTATGCAGCATTGAACTGAAGTTCTCAACCTTCTTTTATATTAACCCCTGATGTGCTATGCGGCATTGCATTGAAGTACTCAACCTTCTTTTATATTAACCCCTTGACTGTTACACCGTGCTGGAATGACATCAGTGTGGCATCAACTTGAAGTAACCATTTAGTACCTTTTGCCTACTTTTACGAGAACAACAACAACAGCAACAACAGCTATATCAAAAGTGAGTCCCAAGAGGAGGATGAGCAGATAAACACTGGTGACTTGGCACCTTAACCCGATAACTCTGTCTTCTCTCAGTGAGGTGACAGCCCTTCATTGACATCCTGACCTGGAAGCTTTGTCTTATCTCAGTGAGGTGACAGCCCTTCATTGACATCCTGACATGTAAGCTCTGTCTTCTCTCAGTGAGGTGACAGCCCTACGCTGACATCCTGACCTGTAAGCTGTGTCTTATCTCAGTGAGGTGACAGCCCTTCACTTACATCCTGACCTGGAAGCTGTGTCTTCTCTCAATGAGCTGATAGCCCTACGCTGACATCCTTACTTGGAAGCTGTGTCTTCTCTCAGTGGAATGACAGCATTTCACTGACAAACACACAGCAGCAATCAGCGGTTTCAGGAGCAAACCTGAGTGTTTCTGTTGACTGTTTATTATTTATTGGGCGTTTGCCAAACAGCAATTATCTGTTCCTAAGTAAAGACAAAGTAGTGTATT
>NC_134881.1:2506627-2524127 GCF_041734735.1 Babylonia areolata | reverse complement strand
TCCTTCACACAGTCCTTCACACAGTCCATCACACACAGTCCTTCACACAGTCCATCACACACAGTCCTTCACACAGTCCTTCACACAGTCCATCACACACAGTCCTTCACACAGTCCATCACACACAGTCCATTACACACAATCCTTCACACAGTCCTTCACACAGTCCATCACACACAGTCCTTCACACAGTCCATCACACAGTCCATCACACACAGTCCTTCACACACAGTCCATCAGAGTCTATCACAGTCCACCACACACAGTCCACCACACACAGTCCATTCGACAGGAAAAACAAATAAAACTGCACGCAGGAAAAAATACCACAAAAAAAGGGTGGCCCTGGGGAGAGCAGCCCGAATTTTACACAGAGAAATCTGTTGTGATAAAAAGGAATACACATACACACATATCGTATCACAGTCCATCACACACAGTCTATCACACACAGTCCATCACACACAGTCCATCACAGTCTATAACAGTCCACCACACACAGTCCACCACACACAGTCCATTACAGTCCACCACAGTCCACCACAATCCCACCATTGCTGCAGTGTGTTGCACGGTGACAGCAAGAAATTGACTGACTTATGACGAAGGCGCATACGGTGTTTGTGGCGAATGGCTTCAGTGCTGATTGCGTGTTCAGTGCAATCAGAATCAATGGAAACCATCTGTTGCCAGCATTGATCAGCCCGTCTGCAGCTACACTCCAACAGATCTCCACTTCTCCACACATCAAGGGCTGTTTTATGTCCATGCCAGCTGTTAGTTTTGGTCACATATTTAGAACGCGTGGTGTGTGTGCGTGGTGTGTGTGTGTGTGTTGGGGGGGGGGGGGGGTAGATGTGCAATGCGGTTTGGCTGACTGAAATGGAGAGGCACGTAAATTTCCGTAATCTGTATATTTGTATATAGCCATTTCCATTTGGTGCCATTTAATTTATCTTTTTTTAATTATTTTCTATTCATTTTATTTGTTTGTTGTTTTCTTCTTATGTTGGACATATGCTGCTGCCAAAAAGAAAATCTCTGTACCAAAGTATAGACAATAAAGTTTGTGTATTGTATTGTGTATTGAAAGAAGAAGAAGAAGAATGGAAGAAAGAAAAAAAAGTAATTACAACAATTATATACACTAACACAGTGAGAGACACGTCATATGAAGAGGGCAAATTATCAGCTGTGGCTGATGAGTAATGCAATACAATACAATACAATACAATACAATACAATACAAGGCAGGCAAGGCCTTCAAGACTCACTTGTGATAAATTAAGTCCCCTAGCATTAACTACAGAGTAATTTCCCTTTTTTACTATCTGCACCAAAACGTTTGCAAAATAAATAAAAATTCCATGCTTAGCAAAAGAATTTCCTGTTTGAACAAAAAATGATAATAATGACTCCTCTTGTTGTTGTGTCAGAATAAGAGGTCAAAGTGCCAAGTTTAGAGAATACAAAAAATATAAATATAACAGTAAATGCAGTTTGCATATAATTAGGCTTCTTTTTTATTTTTTTTGTGCCCATCCCTGAGGTGCAATATTGTTTTAAACAAGATGACTGGAAAGAACTGAATTTTTCCTATTTTTATGCCAAATTTGGTGTCAACTGACAGAGTATTTGCAGAGAAAATGTCAATGTTAAAGTTTACCACGGACACACACACACACACACACACACACACACACACACACACACAGACAACCGAACACCGGGTTAAAACATAGCCTCACTTTGTTTACACAAGTGAGTCAATAAATGAGTCAATAGCAAGAAGTCTGAATAAAATGACACTATACAGTGCAACATACAAAGGAAATTTTTGATCCGATGTCACGGCCGCCACCACGGACGCATCGCACATAGGGCCCAGTCTAACGTGCGGATCCAAAACAAGCTGCCTTTTTTTTTTTTTCCCCCAAAGGGATTGTGGCCATTCCATTGGTGCAACTGTGGGTATGGTAAAGAGATAGAGGAGATCGACTCGTACACTGCCGACTGGCAGGGCCGAGAAAACGCAGATCGCGTCGAGTGAGTTCGCATGAAAGGTAACACTGACCTGAGTGTGTGACCACAAACCTCTAGAAGTCACCAGAGGAGGTGTAGGAGGTGGCGGAGGTCTGGAGTCGACCGGAGGGAGCGGAGGAAGTGGAGAAGGCGGCGGGTTGGCGTTGTTTAGAGGACCGGGAGTAGAGAGCCCAGAGTGTCAGCGAATCGATTGCGATCGCGCCTTAATTTTAGCACGATTCCCCAATCGAGATACATAATTATGTGACCTGGTTGGAGACATAATTTGACAACAAACAAGAACGCCAGAGAATCGACAGACAGAAAATACGAAAAAACTTAGCCGTATGAAGAACACAGGAACAGGAGTCATGATGGCTGCCGGAAAGAGAGAGAGAGAGAGAGAGAGAGAGAGAGAGAGAGAGAGAGAGAGAGAGACAGACAGACAGACAGACAGACAGACAGACAGACAGAGACAGAGAGAATACATGCTTTTATGTTTGAGTTTGTTAGTTCGTGTGGCAAAATTCATGTTACATGTATCGCTTGCAGAATTCATTTTAACTCTGTATCAAAGTAATTCCCGCAAAAGAGTCCATTATTTTTTTTTAACTCAGGGTAGATAATTGTGCGTGCATTCGTGCGTGCGTGCATGTGTGTGTGTGTGTGTGTGTGTGTGTGTGTGGATTTGGTAGAGAAAAATATATAAGTCAAATGCCTGATAATTACGTTATCAGCTTCTTCAGATTACGAAATAGTAATCATAAGCTGGAAACAGAAACAGGAAGACACAAAGGCACACCACGAGAGTTACGACTTTGTAAGGTTTGTAACATGTCTGTGATTGAGGATGAGTTTCATTATTTTTATAATGGAATGTCCCAATTATGATCATTTAAAAATAGATATGTTCCTAAAAAAATATTTGTCTTTAAAATCGGTTTTTAATTTTTGTAATATGCTCAAAGGAGGCAAAAAAACAACAACAAAAAAAGAAGTAATTTAAGCTGTAAGTAAGGTGATTAGATTTGCAAATGTTGCCAAACAACACTTTTGGAGTTAAAAGACATTTGTGTTTTCTCAACTTTTATATGACATTGTTGTGTATTTGGAAATGTTTGTTCTGGGCATGGAAACATTATTTTGCAGTAATCCTCCATACTCCAATAGGAGTGTGTGTGTGTGTGACTGTGTGTGTGTGTGTGTGTGTGTGTGTGTGTGTCCCCACCCACGCGCGCTATGTAGAAAGTGAATGTCCTTGTTTCTGAAAAGAACGTTGGTGCACAACATCGTACTGACGTGGCAAGAAAACAGCAGATGTTGACCCAGATCAGTATCTCTCTGCAGTAGTATAAGGGATGGGGGTTCTATATGTAACGATTTAAGCGTCCATAAGGTCCAACAACGCCTTAAACCATAAAAAAAAACCCACGCAATCGGGTTTTTTCGGCTTAAAAAGGTGTATGGAGAGCCAAATCACTAGATAAAAAAATGATGGTTAAATATGTGTATGAAGAGCCAAATGGTTACAAGAGCGCAAAAAAAAATCAGATCTACCTCAAAAGTAGTCTACCTTTTCCCGAATATGTGTATGGAGAGCGAAAACGGTCGCCCCGTTCCCCGCGTGTGTGTGTGCTGGCAAGCTAGCGACCGCTCGGCGTGTGTGGGAAGGGATCAATAGCTAAGAGTGTGGTCCCGCCTTCGCAGATCTTCCCGCCCGTTTGACCTAGTTAGCTTTTTGGATGGTTTACCATCTTGAATATCAAATAGATTTTTCTTTCCGTTAAACAACTGAGTTTTGTGTTTCGTTTTTATGTCTGTTTTCATTGCATTGAATTTTTCAACTTCAGCCAGAATGAGACTAAATTCTTCATCGCTTATTTTATCATCTTCTAATGCTTTTGAAATAAGATCATTTATAGTGTTCAGTTTTGACTCGGCCAACACGCGAATCTCGTTGTGCTTCATAGCTTGTGACATTAATTTTTTATGAATAAATTTACAAGTTAAACCAACCACACCAAGGAGACCAGCTCCCACTTCTATTCCAATAGCTACGGGAGCAGCGGTGACACTCAACAGTAATCCAACACCCGATGCCCCAAGGGCGATACTAAGAGTCGTCAGCGTTGTATCCGCGGCTGTAGCGATATGTACACCGCGTTTATATTTTTTATAAAATAAAGTTCTTTCATCACGCTCTTTTTCGAGGTTGTTTTTTATATTCGATATCTCTCGTAGGCGAAACTCCATTATTCTATAGTAATCATTTTTTTTAAATGATGGTAACAGGATGAGGAGAGTAGCACAGTCTTTTAAGCTGAAGAGGTCCGATGTGAATAAAGTCGAGAGATATTTTATCTAATGATGGACGTTTGATGACACCTTCGAGCGAGAATTCTGTAGAGGGATCGGGTTGATCAGATGGGCCAACCACTGGAATTTTGATGGTAATTCTCAAGAGTTTATTTTTAAGATTTCCAGGCCATTTTATCTGCAACCCTTTTAAAACTTCTACAAAATCATCTGGCACCCCACTAAGGAGTATATCTAAAACGATAGTTGACCCCTGAATAGGCGGCTCAAAATCAAACTCTTTAATTAACCGCAGTGTACCAGTCTTTTTACCTTTCATACCAATAACATATCCAAAGTCGTCGCTGTTAACGACGATTAGATCTTTACGCGTATGATAGGAAGCCAACAGTTTACCACTATTTTGTATTTTTTGTAGAGCGTGATTTCTTCCAATACTAACATAGGGTTGTTTTATTTCAAAATCTAAATCCCAGTTATCCACCGGATAAGGTACCCACGTATCATCGTCGGAAAGAACAAGATGATGTGGTTTGTTCACAACAACACCGTCAACGTTCACGTCTGCAAGTTCGCTGAATTTGTTGACACCACCATTACTCGTTATTTCTTTTCTTTTGTACGTTCCTTCAGAAAGTTGGAAGGCGTACAACTGATTTTCTTTTCCCGGCACATCAAATCCGTCTGTATCTCCGAGATCAACCAAACCGAGCGTAGTGCAGGGTTTGATATTATGTGTTCCTGGCCCTCCGGGATCAACCATTTCTAATATTTATAGTATATTCTACATATTCAAATTGGTGCAACGTAGTCTTCTAAAGGAAATATTTTGAGGAAGACGCAGCTGCATCCAAAAACTCAGTTCTTTCTGTTTTGTGACAATACCTTCAAGCGAGAATTCTATATGACTACCCTGTGGTATAATATGATAGGGCATAGCATCTTGTTTTTCAATGGTGATTCTCAGGGGTTGATTTGCAAGATTTTTGGGCCATTTTATCTGCAACCCTTCAAAAACTTCTACAAAATCATCAGGCTCTCTACCGAGAATTACATCATAAATAATACGTAAACGGAAGCCCTCAAAAATATTTATCTCATAAAAATGTATTCCAAATACAGATTTAACCTTCGAGCGTTTCTTAATCACATAACACCTCTTCTGGTATTTTACTAAATCTACATCAAACGCTCTTAAATCAGCGAAGATCCAGCCACTGTTTTTTATTCTATAATTATTATTTTCTTCTTTGGTAATGTAAGGTGATTCAATTTTAAAATCTACCATACACTTGTCGAGGGGTTTTAGCTGCCATGTACCGTTTAAACGAACAAGTTGATAGGGCTCATCATTGACAACATCATCCTCACTCACGACATCACCAATTTTTACTTCTTTTCTTTTGTATGTTCCTTCAGAAAGCTGGAATGCGTACAACTGATTTTCTTTTCCCGGCACATCAAATCCCTCTGTATCTCCGAGATCAACTAAACTAAGCGTAGTGCAGGGTTCAACCATATCTTATATGTAATGTAATATTTAAATAATCAATAGAAACGGGATTATGATTTTCATCTACTATAGAAAGTGTTAAACGTGGTAAATCTCCGTGAGAAAGTCTTTTGTATTGGGGTGATGTCAACGTGGTTGTTCGACCACCCCCGCATCTTTCATTTTCTACTGGGATTGATTGTAACAACGTAGAAGGCAATCCGTTATAGAAATTATCGGCGGTACTAATTTGAGAGAGGTGAATGTAAAGTGCTTTATGTATCGCGAGCCGCGGATGCCTGTTTCCTATCACCATTATTCCCGGCGCGATGAGTTTTTTGGGGAACCCCAGAGTATGTGCAAGACGCTCAGAAAGTTCAATCGATTTGGTGCTCTTTATTCTCAGATAGCCACTCGGAGCGTGCAAGTCTAACTCTGCACCGTGGGGGGTGAACACTTCTTTATTCAATTCACACACATTATAATAACCATCTGGGATTATTATCTTACGATCGGTAGTAGTAAAGAAATTGTTTCCGAGCTCATCGCTGATATTTTTCCAGTTGGGATAATAAGTTATTTCACGCAGCGCGATTTCTAGTCTTCCACTTTGATTAGATATGCACCGCGGTAATTCGTCTTTTTGAATATCGGTTGTTATTATATACATAGCTATATGAATAAGAAAATTTACAGCTTCAACAAGGACGCGTCCTATACAACCGGGTATAAAGAAAAAAGAATAAGTTGCACGCAAATGATCTACGTGAACAGCGAATATTCTTTTACCACCAAGTTTCCCGATGTTTTTCAGTCTTATGCGAACCCCACTATGACTGGGGATATTCGCGCGATGAATGCAGCCTGGCTTGCGTGGAGAAACAACCCGATAGTGTGGTGGCAGAATCAAATCAATTTTGTGGTATGGTGCGCGACCGCCGGGTGTGGAGTAACGGAAGAACATTTTCAAGCTTCTGATCCGTTTATTCGAGCCGTGTATAGGTTTCATTTTTACTATCAGATTCGGAGGTTATTGGACGAGTTAAAAATCCCGCTACCCACCGACCAAGCATTTAACATGTATAATAATCCGTTTGATAAAGCAGTTTATCAGCGTTTGTGTGCCGAATTTGGGCAGAGGGATTGGAGACAGAAAATAGAAAAGCATGGCTTTGGTTTGGGAGAATTTATTCAGGCTGAGACCCCCGGTGGGGCTGCACGACAGGCAATGAGAAACAGAGGAGAGGGACCTGTGTTCTTTAGCCCCCACGATAAAATCAGACGTACGGTGGACATCACCCGGGCTTGGACAACATTTATTCCTGATAAGGGGTTGGGTTTTACACATGCGGGGATAGTTCGTCTCAACGATAGCATTCGCACTTATGTGTGGGCTCTAATAGGGTCACAAGCGCAAACGCGCACGAGTATAACAACAAAAGGAACTGGATTTGATGCGCAAAAACAATTTTTAGCCAATGTTGAAGATGCGATTAATGCCCCCGAAAACCTACAAACGGCGATAAAAAAAATACCAGGACGTTCTCCAGTACGCGAGATCCGAAGTAAACTTTGCATTTGGTGTTGGCCTTTATATGGCCCCATCTGATATGGCATTGAGGGTTGGTACACACATTAATTATAATAATAAAATTGTCATTGCGACAGAAGAACAGAATATTGGTGTTAATGATGGATTAAACGAACTACCACCTACCCAAAGTGTTTCACCCCAGAGTGTTCCACCTACTCAACATCCAAGTGTTCCACCTACCCAAAGTGTTCCACCTACCCAAAGTGTTCCACCAAATGCATACTATTTTGTTGCCCCATCAGGAAAAGCTCTTCAATGGTCTAGAGGTCACTGGGCTCTTGTGCCACCTTCTGATGCAGACTTGGCAATGCTTGATGCGAGTAATACGGTGCTCGATTTTTTTAAATCAACAAGCCCCTTTGGAAACCAACCGAAACCTTGGGGGCGGGTTGGGGATAAAAGGATTTTTTGGGATTTGGGGGGGTGGTGGCACCCCCATAAAAAAGTAAAAAATTTCCCCAAAAAACCCACCCGGATTTAAAGCTACCGGTGTGGTAAATTGGCCCCCTTTCTAAAGGTGCAAAATTTTTGGAAACCCAAATTTTAAAAAACCGCGGAAAGGGAAGGAACGGGTTTCAAAAAGGTGTTTACGGCGGGGGGGGTTTGGGGGGGGTGGGGGGGGGGGGTTTCCACTGGGACCCGGGGATTAAAATTGTCTGGGGCCCCTTGTTTTTGGTTTTGGGGAGGGCGTGAAGGGGGTAGTTTTGGGGGTTTTCCTTTTTAAAAAACCCACCACACACACCAAAACTTTTTCCCACACACACCCCCAAACCACAGGCACACAAACACAACACCCTCCCCCCACCCACCCCCCCAACCCTCCCCAACCAACCACCACCCCCCCCAAACACGGTCACCCCCCACCAAACAAAAACCCAAAAACCCCCCAAACACCCCCAACCCCCACCACAACACCCGGCAAACAACAAAAAAAAAAAACAAACCCCCATTCCCCACCCACAAAAAAAACCCGGACAAATAACACAACCCAAAAAACCCACACAACCAAACCCCAAACAATTTTTGACATGATTATTAATGGCGTTAAAGGGCCCCTTTTTTTTCCTTTTTTTCCCCTCTTCTGGAATGGAGAGGAAGCGAAAAGCAGTAGGTGGGGTTGGTTTTTTCATCACACCCCTTTCACAACTTTTTAATTCCAAAAATAAATTTGGTTTATTTCCTGGTTTTTGGTTTTGGGGATCACCTTGTGTTCTTTCCCCCCCCCTTAAAGGAAAGGACCGGCCAATTTTTCCGGGGGTTCACTTTTGTCATGGTGTTCCCAAAAAGGAAACCACCCTTTTGGGGATTTAACCAGTTGGGTTTTAAAGGGGATGTTTTTAACCGGGGTTTTCCCGCAACCCTGGAAAACCCCCTTTTCTTTGGGAATTACCCGAACCGGGGTGGATTTCACAAAAAGTTTTGGGGTTAACCCGTAAAAGGACTTGGTGGAATTAAACCCTTTATTCCCCATTGCATTAAAGGAAAAGGGGAAAAAATTCGGAACCAAAGAATGTGGGCCCCCGGTTTAAAAAAAATGCCCTTTTTTTTTCAACAAAACCAACCCCCCAAAGAAAGGAAAGGAAAAAAAAAATGAAAAAAAAAAAAAAAAAAAAAGCCAAAAAAAAAAGAAAGTTGGGAAAGTTTGAAAACAAAGGGGGGAAAGGGAAACCCCGCGGGGGACAAAGAAAGTTAGGGGGCCCGGGGGAAAGAAAGCAAAAAAGTTTGAAAAAAAAGACACAAGGATGAAATAGAAAGACTAAGAAGGAGAGAAACAGCAAAGAAAGACATCAAGGATGAAATAGAAAGACTACGAAGGAGAGAAAACAGCAAAGAAAGACATCAAGGATGAAATAGAAAGACTAAGAAGGAGAGAAAACAGCAAAGAAAGACATCAAGGATGAAATAGAAAGACTAAGAAGGAGAGAAAACAGCAAAGAAAGACATCAAGGATGAAATAGAAAGACTAAGAAGGAGAGAAAACAGCAAAGAAAGACATCAAGGATGAAATAGAAAGACTAAGAAGGAGAGAAAACAGCAAAGAAAGACATCAAGGATGAAATAGAAAGACTAAGAAGGAGGAGAAAACAGCAAAGAAAGACATCAAGGATGAAATAGAAAGACTAAGAAGGAGGAGAAAACAGCAAAGAAAGACATCAAGGATGAAATAGAAAGACTAAGAAGGAGAGAAAACAGCAAAGAAAGACATCAAGGATGAAATAGAAAGACTAAGAAGGAGGAGAAAACAGCAAAGAAAGACATCAAGGATGAAATAGAAAGACTAAGAAGAGAGGAGAAAACAGCAAAGAAAGACATCAAGGATGAAATAGAAAGACTAAGAAGGAGAGAAAACAGCAAAGAAAGACATCAAGGATGAAATAGAAAGACTAAGGAGAAAAAACAGCAAAGAAAGACATCAAGGATGAAATAGAAAGACTAAGAAGGAGAGGAAAACAGCAAAGAAAGACATCAAGGATGAAATAGAAAGACTAAGAAGAGAGAAAACAGCAAAGAAAGACATCAAGGATGAAATAGAAAGACTAAGAAGGAGAGAAAACAGCAAAGAAAGACATCAAGGATGAAATAGAAAGACTAAGAAGGAGAGAAAACAGCAGAGAAAGACATCAAGGATGAAATAGAAAGACTAAGAAAGAGAGAAAACAGCAAAGAAAGACTTCATGGATGAAATAGAAAGACTAAGAAGGAGGAGAAAACAGCAAAGAAAGACATCAAGGATGAAATAGAAAGACTAAGAAGGAGGAGAAAACAGCAAAGAAAGACATCAAGGATGAAATAGAAAGACTAAGAAGGAGGAGAAAACAGCGAAGGATGGAAAAAAGGGGAAAAAGAAGTAAAAGAGTGGAAGGGAAAAATAACAAAAAGAGACAGAAAGAACAGAAGAAAAAGAACGATAAACGAATGAAAGAAATGATTGAGAAAGAGAGAGATGGAAAAGGAAAGAAGCCAAGAGTTAACACTCCCCCCCCCCCCCCCAACCGCCTCCCCAATGAAGAAACAAACCTAAAAAGAAACAAAGACACAAAGAAAGAAAGAAAGAAAGAAAGAAAGGAAAGAAAACACAAAAAAAGACAACTCACCAAAAGTTCCGGACACAAAACGTCGAGACAGAAAGACATAAGCAAAGAATGGAAGAAAGATGCATGCAAAAAAAGAAAGAAAGAAAGAAAACACAAGGAAGACAACTGACCAATGGTTGCAGACACCAAGCTTCCAAGACAGCCAGGCAGCAAGACCAGCAGGCAGTGAAGGGAGAGGGAGAGAAGAACTGATGTCTGCTCGTGTTGGTGAAGGGTCCCTTTATATAACCCTATCCACTGCCCCTACCCCCTCCTTCCATTCACTGTCCATTGCTTCTTCTTGCCTTGCTTCCTTCACCTTGATGGATTGATCGCTGTGCTTTAAAGACTTCCCTCCAGGCAAGCGGATGTACACTGAAGCTGCACGGGAGTGATGGATGCACGTCCTGCCTAATAAACTGCCAGTAAATCAAGCGAAACTGATCTATAAAATACAATAAAATAATATCGATAAAGTGAAATAAAATACTATAAAATAAAATGATATTAAATGAAATAATGCAAAATAAAATAATGTGTAATAAAATGAATCTAAAAAAAAAATGAAATATGAAAAAATTAAAACAAAACAAAATAAGACACTGTAAAATAGAATAATGTGGAATAAAACTATGTAAAATAAAAATTAAAACAAAATAAGAGCAAATAAAATAAAATGAAATAAAATCAGGTGAAAAGGAAATAAGGTAAACCAATAAAGTACATTCAGTGTGACGTTATTGACGACGCGATTTACCCGCAAGCATCGACAGACAAGCAAAAGAAACAAAAACAAAAAGACAACAACAAAAAACAAAACAAAACAAAGCCATAAACGTGGCCTTGTGCAAAGCACTTTACTTTACAGTGGTAGTCCAGGTTTCATTCCCAAAAAGACAAGAACACAGGTACAATACTCATACAAACTCAAACAAACTTACAGACAAACTTGTACAAACTCAAACAAAGTTACAGACAAACTCGTACAAACTCATACAAACTTACAGACAAACTCATACAAACTAAAACACCGAAAGAAAAGAAAAGAGGAGAAGAAGAAGAAGAAAGATGGCCACTGGATTATGGCGAGCAGCCCTAAATTCTCCTAGGAAAATCTATTAGGAGTAGAGAGCGAGCAATACAATGCAATACAGAACAGTACAGTACAATGCAATGCAATACAATACAGTACAGTATAATACAGTACAATACAGTACAATGCAATGCAATACAATACCATACTATACAATACAGTACAGTACAGTACAGTACAATGCAATACAACAGTACAGTACCAGTACAGTACAATACAATGCAATGCAATACAATACGATACAATACAACAGTACAGTACCAGTACAGTACAATACAATGCGATGCAATACAATACAATACAATACAATAGAATACAATACGATACAACAAAACGCTCCCAAACGTGGACGGCATTGTGTTGTCGTTTTGCAGGCGATGACAGTGAGTGCATTGTTTTTCAGTGACATAGTCTTTTAGATGTTTCACTTTTCAATTTCAGTTTGAAGGTGACAAAGCGTGCAGCCTGGTCCCTGTATGACGCTGTACCACGTGTGCTGTTTGACAGTTTCAGTTTCAGTTGCTCAAGGAGGCGTCACTGCGTTCGGACAAACCATATACGCTACACCATATCTGCCAAGCAGATGCCTGACCAGCAGCGTAACCCAACGCGCTTAGTCAGGCCTTGAAAAAACAACAACAAAAAAACAAAACCAAAAAAAACCAAAAAAACCGGGGGAATAAATAATAGATAAGCTTACATAAATAAATAAATAAATGAATAATAATTATAATATAGAAAAAGGTAGTAGTAATAATAATAGTAATACTAAAAAAAAAAAGAAAAAAGAAGACAACAATGGTGATAAATAAGCGAATAAATGTAAAACATGAAGACACACATTCACACACACACCCACACATGCACAACAGAAATGCACCAAACATGCAGTTTCACAGATATGAAAGCACAGTCAAATACATATAAATGTACATGAGCTCCAACACACACACACACACACACACACACACATTACCTTGCACCTCCTCTACCCCCCTCCTCCACACACTCATTTCTAGTCTACGTATCGCAGCTTCCACGGCACACACACACACACACACACACACACACACACAAACACACACTCACAGAGATGAACACTTACTTGTACAAGCACACACACATACGCCCATATCTCCCACCCCCAAACCCCCACACATATATACAAAGATATATATATATATATATATATATATATATATATATATATATATATATTATAATATATATATATATATATATATATACGTTCCAATATCCTGTTGCACCCACAGTGTAGGCATGCATATACTCACATACCTCATCCTCTACCCCACCTCCCCCCGCACTCCCACCTCCTCCCTCTCTCTCACACACACACACACACACACACACACACACACACACACGTACACAGATCTCTCCTGACACTTGTGTACACTTACACTCTCGCGCATTCACAAACGCACTCAAAAGCACAGACCCACACATCCACACAAACACACACGCACAGAGGCTGCCACTGATTGGCCGCAAGAGGGATGGGAAAAGATCTCTGATGCCAAAAACGTGGCGTCTAGTGTGTTGCTCAGTCTATTGTATTTGGAAAGGCCCACAGAGACTCTGTTCCGTTTTGAAGAAATTTGCGCAATGTTGGTTTGGAAATGATGCCGATATTTGTTTGATTTGCAAAGCATTGTGCTCTACCTTTCATGTTAGACTTGCGGCCGCTCCCTCTCTCTGCTTTTATTTCTTTGAGGCGATCGATGGTGTGATGGCCTTGTACCTGTTCTTTTTGGTATTCTTTGATTTTCTGAGGATTTCCGATTTTCCTAGATGTAGGCCGCTCGTTGGTGTTGCGTAACCAGCAAGTCTGTCAGCTCGCTCATTTCCCTTAACACCTGCATGTACCGGGCAGTATGACCATGTGAGTTTTTTAATCTGAAAGTTGCGCATTGCCTTATGCCACTCTGGGCTTCCCATTCCGTTTTCAATTTTCTGTATGAGGTTCATTGAGTCGGTTAGAATCATGGCATGTTGGTTTCCGGGCGTATGGATGGACGATAGCCACTGGAGGGCCTGTGTCGCAGCTTCAACTTCCATCGTTAGGCTGGAGGTTGTGACTTTGTAGGCAGCATTCTCTTCCCAAATTGTTTTCACATTTTGTTTCGCAGTGAATCCCCAACCAGACTGGTCTTTGGTGACTGAGCCATCTGTGTATATGATGATGTCCTCTTCTTTACTGTTTTCTTCTATGAGTAGCTTCACTTCCGCATCAGTTTTGCCCTCTGGCCATTCCCGACAATGTATTCCTAGAGTGGGTGAAATGACTGTGTTGAATAGATGGTTGAGGTTTTTGGGGTTTTTCTCCCATTCTTTTGTTTCTTTCAGGTCTTGTAGTCGGCATACTAGCTGGATTGTGTCTTCTGCTTGTCCCATCCATGATCTTCCTCGTCCTAGACGGCTGCCTTTTGGTTCTTTGACTGCGTTATGCAGTGGGTTTTGAGGGTTGTCTTGACCTGTCTACTTTGAAGTAGGTCTTGACCTGTTCTAACTTGTTTCTGGCCTGCACTGAAGGAAGGTCAAGCAGGTATCGCATGGTTTCTGTGGGCATGTCTTTTGTTGTTCCAAGGATCAGCCTCATAGCTTCATTTTGTACTCTTTCTAATTTTAGGAGGTTGCTTTAAGACGGTGTTGTTAGCCCAAGTCCGTAGTCGATCACACTGAGGACGAGTGATTGGTATAGCAGGAAGTGGTGGCGTTGTTCAATTCCTTTGGTTGCCATTGCTTTTAAGACTGAAAGGCCCTTTTTGCATTTGAGAACAGTATTTTCCGTATGTTTTCTGAAGGTCAGCATCCTGTCGAAGTGTATTCCTAGGTAGCGTAGGCATTCAGTTTTCTCAATTTGAATCCCATCGAATGACACAGAAGGTGGTGATTTGCTCGCGGTTTTGTTGTTGAGGGTGCACAGCAACGTTTGGGCTTTCGCTGGATTGATGGAAGATCCTGTGTCTTTGCACCATTGAGCAATATTGTTTAGTTGTTTCTGGACGGCTTTAGTTCTCTCCTGAGCATCTTTCGAAGTTTTGAAGACCAGGCCATCATCCGCAAGGGTAAGCACCCGAGCAATTCCATTGTTGTTTAAGTCTGCAAGGCCCTTCGTGTAGACATTGTAGAGGACAGGAGAGAGCGGAGACCCTTGTGGCAGTCCCATGGATAGTTTAGAAGGTGCAGACATCCAATCTCCGAGGCGTAGGACGACGGTTCTTTCCTGAAGCGCTGCTGCTATCCATCTTGTCAGTGTCAAACTTACTCCATAACTTAGTAGCAGCTC
Organism: Babylonia areolata; assembly: GCF_041734735.1. Taxonomy (NCBI): domain Eukaryota; kingdom Metazoa; phylum Mollusca; class Gastropoda; order Neogastropoda; family Buccinidae; genus Babylonia; species Babylonia areolata. The sequence goes on along the minus strand of NC_134881.1, from coordinate 2,509,223 downwards.
CATGAGGTGCGCAAACTGGACTTTATTGTAGGCATCTTCAAGGTCAATTGATACTGCTAGTGTTTCTTCTTTTCTTTGAAATCCTTCATACACCTCATATGCAAAAGCAGCTGCATTTTCCCATGTGGACTTGCCTGTTCTGTAACCACCTTGATTTGAAGGGAGAACGTGCCTGTGTTCAAGATCCCTTGCAAGTTTCCTGGCTATCATGCGTTCCATGAGCTTTCCAGCAATGTTTTGCATGGTTAGGATCCGGTAGCCGCTTACCTGACGATGGTCCTTTCCTGGTTTTGGTATGGGTTTTAAGAAGCTGTGTGTCCAGTCCTCCGGCACCTGTCCATTGTGGAAACTGTTTTGATATAGATTGAAAAGTTTGCTTCTGTCTTCTTCCGATAGCTCCTTGATGTCTGAGTAGCGAACTTTGTCTGGGCCAGGAGCCGATTCTTTCTTGCATTTAGCTATTGCCTCGTTTAGATCATCCATTGTCAAGTCATCATCTGGTCCAGTCTGCATAAGGGTTTGGTTTAACTCCTCAATATATTTCTTTTTCTCATCTAAGTTTCTTTGATCACTCTGTTGTATGAAACGTTTGAGCAAGGCAGATCCTTTTTCTTCATTTGTCTTAAGCTTGGTTCCGTCAGTGTCTAACATGTCTGGGGTTGTTGTTGTGCACGTTTTTCCTTCCATGCGACGATAAAATTGCCAGAACTCTGTCAATGTTGTGTCATAACTGAGTGCCTCGCAAAACTGTTTCCACTTGTCATTTTTGGCCTCTTGAGCAATGACTTCAAACTGTTCAGTTTTTTCTTTCATTTTTGTTTCAATATCTTTGTCCGGAGATGGTTTTGTTTTTTCTTTTTGCCAAAGTTTGACAGCCGCATGTTTTTCTATCCAGGCTCTCTCTGTGTCGGTATTCCACCATGGGGGCTGAATACTTTGCATCCTGTTCAGTGCCGTTCTTTTGTTTCTTCTGCGTCTTAATTTTTCGATGACGGTTGTCTCTTTGGTTTCATACTGAAATGGATCACGCAGTTTCATACAGGGTTTATCTGACAGTTTCTGTAGACTGAAAGCTACCGGGAGGTGGTCGCTGCCTTGGAATGGAAGCGTCTCTGCATTCATTTCTGCTCTGAATTTTGGAGATGTTAGAGCGATGTCGATCACACTGTCACTGTCCCCTTGTCTTGTTCCAAGGCGAGTTGGGGATGTGGTTTTTAAAGGGCTAAGAAGAATTTCCCCTATCATTCCTTCAAGTGCGAGTCCTTGTGGGTTGGTGTTCCGCTGGTCCCATAACTTCGATCTTGCATTAAGGTCTCCACAGATAATGACCGAGTCTCCAAGTTCGTTCTCTATTTCCTCTAAAAAGGCCCAATCCTCTTTTGTTGTGCAGGTTCCTGGGTGAACATAGGCATTGATGAGCACGATGCTTTTGTGAACTCCGTCAGGTTTTTCAAGACGCACCCCCAATAATTCACATGAGTTGCTACACCATTTCTCTAGATTTATGGTGGAAACTTTGTTTTTTAGGTTTTTGTTCAGTATGATTGCTACCCCTCTTCCTTCATTCCTTTGAAAGACTGTGAAATTCTCAAAATGTATTGGTCTGTCTGCACTTGTCCTGGTCTCTTGGAGACATAGAATGTCAAAATCATATGCCAATTTCTCAATTGTTGAGATTCTCATTCTTGCGCTGGAACAATTCCAACTGCCGATTCTAAAGAATTTCTTTGACAGCCGCTCTGCTTTTGTCATTCTGCTACCTAAGCACAATTTTTTCCCACCTCTTTTGCCACGCCTGTTTTGGGGTTTTGGGGATCTGAATTTATGTCTCGTGCTATGCAGCTGATCCCCGAGGTGCACGCGAGACAGGGTTTTTTTAGTATCCATAGAAGGGTGTTCTATGTGGTGAGGGAAAATATTCGGTCACCCTGACAGAGCCTCTTATCAGGGAAGGGCAATGGATGTCCATCTGTGTGGAGTCCATCAGCCTGGTGTCGCCCTAAGGCCAGACTGCATACAGTTAGTAACTGTTTAACCCAACAGCCATTCATCCCATTGGTACTGTATGAAAGCCGTGGGATTGGGGATTTTTGTCGGGTTGTCTCCTCTTTTCCAGTGGAAGGGTGCATATGGGTATTGTTTCATAGCAGATTCTATTTTGCAGAAAATGAAGGTTATTCTGAATATTCTGAGTTTTGAGCCCTCTCAATAATTTACTAATAATTCAAAGATTAAACAATAACGTGATGACAAATTATTAATCAGAATCACAGAAAAATTACTTATCTGTTTTGAAGCTTGTAGACTGTCCGTTAAAATAACCAGTGGTGGTTTTAACACCTGGTAGACTTTTACACTGACTGACTGAGTGGTTTTAACATCCAGTTTTCAGATACACATTTGTATCAACACCCTTTTGAATCCTGCCTGCTAGCCTGCCAGCCACTCGAGGTGGGTCCACTGGGCATTACATAACCCAATGGTCATCATAGCGTGGTTTTTACCCGGTGCTCTACACATTTTGGGCCCTCTCTGTGATTCACTAATAATTCAATAATTAAACAACAACGCGAGAACAAATTATCAGTCAATTACA